>NC_092000.1:31329671-31490766 GCF_044704955.1 Pristiophorus japonicus | reverse complement strand
TCACCCCCCATTCTCACATTCACCCCCCCATTCTCTCTTCACCCCCCAAACTCTCATTCACCCCCCCAACATCTCATCACCCCCCATTCTCTCTTCACCCCCCATTCTCTCTTTCACCCCCCATTCTCCTTTCACCCCCCATTCTCTCTTTCACCCCCCATTCTCTCTTTCACCCCCCATTCTCTCTTTCCCCCCCATTCTCTCTTTCACCCCCCATTCTCTCTTTCACCCCCCATTCTCTCCTTTCACCCCCCATTCTCTCTTTCACCCCCATTCGTCTTTCACCCCCCATTCTCTCTTTCACCCCCCCATTCTCTCTTTCACCCCCCATTCTCTCTTTCACCCCCCATTCTCTCTTTCACCCCCCATTCTCTCTTTCACCCCCCATTCTCTCTTTCACCCCCATTCTCTCTTTCACCCCCCATTCTCTCTTTCACCCCCCATTCTCTCTTTCACCCCCCATTCTCTCTTTCACCCCCCATTCTCTCTTTCACCCCCCATTCTCTCTTTCACCCCCATTCTCTCTTTTCACCCCCCATTCTCTCTTTCACCCCCCATTCTCTCTTTCACCCCCATTCTCTCTTCACCCCCATTCCTCTCTTTCCCCCTTCTCTGCTCTCTCCCCCATCACCTCCCCCAGCCCTCCTCCCTCCCCTCCTCGCTCATTCTCCCCTCCTCCCTCCCCCTCCTCCCTCACCTTCCCCTACTCTCCCCCCTTCTCCCACTCTCCCTCCCCCCCTCCTCACTCTTCCCCCCCTTCCCTCACTCTTCCCCCCCTTCCCTCACTCTTCCCCCCCTTCCCTCACTCTTCCCCCCTTCCCTCACTCTTCCCCCCCCTTCCCATCTTCCCCCCTTCCCTCACTCTACCCCCCCCCTTCCCTCACTCTTCCCCCCTTCCCTCACTCTTCCCCCCCCTCTTCCCACACTCTCCCCCCCCCCTTCCCTCACTCTCCCCCCCCTTCCCTCGCTCCCCCCCCTTCCCTCACTCTCTTCCCCCTTCCCTCACTCTCTTCCCCCTTCCCTCACTCTCTTCCCCCCCTTCCCTCACTCTCTTTCCCCCCTTCCCTCACTATCTTTCCCCCCTTCCCTCACTCTCTTTCCCCCCTTCCCTCACTCTCTTTCCCCCTTCCCTCACTCTCTTTCCCCCCTTCCCTCACTCTCTTTCCCCCCTTCCCTCACTCTCTTTCCCCCCTTCCCTCACTCTCTTTCCCCCTTCCCTCACTCTCTTTCCCCCCTTCCCTCACTCTCTTTCCCCCCTTCCCTCACTCTCTTTCCCCCTTCCCTCACTCTCTTTCCCCCCTTCCCTCACTCTCTTTCCCCCTTCCCTCACTCTCTTTCCCCCCTTCCCTCACTCTCTTTCCCCCCTTCCCTCACTCTCTTTCCCCCCTTCCCTCACTCTCTTTCCCCTTCCCTCTCTTTCCCCCTTCTCTCACTCTCTTCCCCCCCTTCTCTCACTCTCTTCCCCCCCTTCTCTCACTCTCTTCCCCCCCTTCTCTCACTCTCTTTCCCCCCCTTCTCTCACTCTCTTTCCCCCCCTTCTCTCACTCTCTTTCCCCCCTTCTCTCACTCTCTTTCCCCCCTTCTCTCACTCTCTTTCCCCCCCTTCTCTCACTCTTTCCCCCACCCCCCCACTTCTCTCACTTTCCCACCCCTCTTTTTGGTGCCTCCATTTCATTTCCATTCCCATTAGGCAAATGGCTGACTGACTGCCGACTATATCAGAACCTCTTGTCTGTTCCTGACAAAATCACCTTGTGTTAAATTGCCATGGATGGCCCAAAGCAGGTAAGGTAAGGCCAACCAAGCAGCCAGTTCTCTGTTGCTGTCTGGTGGTCCTGTAACCAGCTGCCTAGATCCTGGAGCAAGTCTCTGCCATCCAATGCACATGGTGACAATCTGCAGTTCCTCCAACTGTATTTATTGCAGAGTGACTTCCTGGGAAACCGCCCAGCCAGTCCTTGCTTGACCCTCCTTCTTGGCCTGCCTGTTTCAAGGCTTCTCCGTTGTCTCCTTACTGTGGACCTCTTCTCATGCAAGGTGTATACCGCAGGACATTGGCCTCCCTGTGACGCACTCGAGTCATCAAAGACCTGGTGCTGACGACTACCAAACGTGAGCTTTAGACATTGTGGAACTAATTGGGATTCCGCACTAGCATTATTCAACATGCACCGAGTGCCTTTAACCCCTGCAGAACTGTTACTTGCACTTTTATACTCAGTCCTATTTCTGTAGATATATTATGAGCGGAAAATTCTGCAAACTTTCCACAAGGATTAGTCTGTTAGAAAACCATTTGAAAAAGCATTGCCCCTGGCATATTATATCATTAGTGGACATTGAACCCCCCCAGGCATGAGGTCAACCGCCCCCCCCCCCCCCCCCCCAGGCCTGAGGTCAGGACCCGCCTGGGCATGGAGTCAGGACCCCCGGGTGTAGCTGAGTCCATACACAGTGCGAGCCCATACAGATCAGTCACTCTGCGTGTTTGAACTCAGTTTATGCCAAGTTGTTGAACTCTTGTTAAAGGGAGTAAAAATCCGAGGGTCCCCTGCAGCATTTAAAGCTCGTTATTAATCTGTACCCGCTCTGAATACGGGACCTGCAGACACATCGATGGGCTAAACGGGTCCTTAGTGTATTGTCAGTTTATTTGAGAATTCACTGCCATCTTGGATTGGGTTGTAAATGTTCAGGATTTTAATAATGTTGGATGACCTCCCCTGGTTCACATCCACTTTGACAGATTGACTTTCATTTTGGAAATAAAAGCAGAACTGACCAGTCGGTCACTCAGCAGCTGGAAGAGAAAAGACAGATTAATGTTTGAACATAAGAACATAAGAATTAGGAACAGGATTGGCAATCTAGCCCCTCGAGCCTGCTCCGCCATTCAATAAGATCATGGCTGATCTGTAATGTTTGTGATGGGATTAAACCCAAGGCCCTGGCTGTTTCCAGCACTTCACTTCTATTCCCGACCTTCACCTTGATCGTCAGTCAACCATCCAGCTGGGAAAACCCGAACATGAGCTACAAGAAGGTGCATTTAATGGAGCAACACACGGCTTCCAATAGAGTGGAGAAAATAACTTTAAAATGGCCTTCCAACTCAAAGTATTGTGCAGAATGACAATCAAAGTATTAACGTGCTGTGTTGGATAACAGTAGTATTTGGTCAGATTGCAGACCTTCAAATGGGTCATCTAGTCTGGTCAATGCATTCCATGGTGTAAGCGCTCTCACACTTTCTGTCCTACTATGTCTGTCAAACTATGTCTGAACTTCTGTCTTTTTTGGTCTGTCTGTCTCTGACACAGTTTCTCTCTCTCACTCTGCGTCTGTATCAAACTCTCATCGTCTCTCTCTCTCTCCCTCTCCCTCATTCTCCTTCCTCTCTGCCTCCCTCCCTCCCGCCCGCACTCTCCCTGCCTCCCTCCCTCCCGCACTCTCCCTGACTCACTCCCTCCCTCCCGCACTCTCCCTGCCTCCCCATCCCACACTCTCCCGCTCCCTCCCTCCCGCTCCCTCTCTCCCTCCCTCCCGCTCCCTCTCTCCCTCCCTCCCGCTCCCCCTCTCCCTCCCGCGCGCTCTCTCTCTCCCTCCCGCGCTCTCTCTCTCCCTCCCGCGCTCTCTCTCTCCCCCTCCCTCCCTCGCGCTCTCCCCCTCGCGCACTCCCCCTCCCTCCCTCCCTCCCGCACTCTCTCCCGCTCCCTCCCTCCCTCTCCTTCCCTCCCGCACTCTCTCTCCTTCCCTCCCGCACTCTCTCTCCTTCCCTCCCGCACTCTCTCTCCTTCCCTCCCGCTCTCTCTCTCCCTCCCGCACTCTCTCCCGCTCCCTCCCTCCCTCTCCTTCCCTCCCGCACTCTCTCTCCTTCCCTCCCGCACTCTCTCTCCTTCCCTCTCGCTCTCTCTCTCCCTCCCGCACTCTCTCTGTCTCCCTCCCGCTCTCCCACTCTCCCGCGCGCTCTCTCCCTCCCTTCCGCACTCTCTCTCTCCCTCCCAACTCCCTCTATCTCTTTATTGTATAATTTCACCTTGTTGGGTAATCTCAAATGTCAGGATTCTGTATTTGCTGGTCGGTCGCTCTGTTACAGCTGTTTGGGGGAGTGGGTGGAAAGCACAGTCAGTGGGTGCAGTGGGGTAAGTGTGGGACAGATGAATTTGTGTGAATTCCTTGGATACTGTCATGCCCGTGTCTGACCGAATTCACTGACCTCAGCGAGGGACTGGAAGTGCAGACCCAGCACCCTTACACCAGTGGATTACAGTGCTGCTTGTTACTGAGTAACTCAAACCCGTTATTTCATGGGATTTGTGGATTCCGAACCAGTGTTTTAGGGATCGCATTCCATGATTCCATCCATTTATTCAGTGTGCAATCATCGTGCTTTTTATTTTGTATATGAATTGATTTAGTTAGTCGCAGTAAATGCTGAGCGCGTATAAAATATTGCAGGTTCTCAAGATCTAAATATGTTTGCCTTCATTTAGCTACACTTCTAAAAGAGTATTTAACGATATTTCAGTATTAAAAGAAATTGGTGTGAATCGGCGCTCCAAGATTTGGAGGTCAGCAGGAGAACATTTGCAATTCACACACGATATAAAATAGCTTGAGTGCCAGCTTGTACAAGTGACTATTTTTTAAAAAACTTTATTTAAGTTTCACATTTATTTTTGTAGACCTACAATTTTGGAGAGTTCTGAATGTATATTTGTGGTGATACCCGAGCTATTTGAGTCACGTTAGATTTTCTATGCTGTCTTTTTAAGATATATTTATGCAGTATTATCACAGGGTTGCTATGAGACCAAAAGAAAGCACAGTCACAGAGCACTAGGACGATGGGCTGTGTTTTCCCAGTAATAATTTATCCAAAATTGGCAACTTTGCTGTCTAATAAACTGTAACACTTTGTTCTGATGATGTGGTCATTTCTCGCTTTGCTTGTCACAGTGTTCAAACTGAAGATCAGCTGTGTCCTAATGGAATGGCGGAACAGGCTCGAGGGGCTGAATGGCCTGCTCCTGTTACTAATGTGCCTCTAACTCTCCTCTGAGCGACTCGGGTAGGTCTTTGTGGATGCAGTTAAAGGCACTATAAAAATGCTCTGATTGGCTCTCCATTATCAAATGACCTGATTGGTCCATACCCAGAAGCTTCTCTGCAATCAGCAATGTATAATTGGAACCGCCCAGCCCAAAGTTCTGGGCTACTTTGCAAAGTGTAATTGGAGCCATTCTGCCTTCAGACCCCAGAGAGGATAGAGCTCCAAACCCAGCAAAACCCTCCCGCAGCCCAAGTTCATCCCCTCCCTCGAGTCCCTCTCCTTCGAGTCCCTCTCCTTCCCCCCCTGCCCCCACTCTCTCGGGCTCTCCTCCCCCACTCCCACTCTCTCTCGCTCTCCCTCTTGCTCTCTCTTCCCCCACCAATCTCTCTTACCTCCCCCCAAGTCTCTTACCCCCTCTCCCCCCCAAGTCTCTTACTCCCTCCCCCCCCCCCAAGTCTCTTACCCCCTCCCACCCCAAGTCTCTCACCCCCTCCCACCCCAAGTCTCTCTTTCCCCGCCAGTCTCTCTCCCACCCCCCTAGCCTCTCTCTCTCTGCCCCCCCCCCCCCCCTGGCCCCAGTCAACCCGCACCCCCCAGGCTTACAAATTTTTGTTTCAAGGAACCTTTCTGGCCCAAACCTCATTTCCTCCTTTCTTTCTGATCTCTACCTTTCTCACAGAAAAAAACATGAGGGTAATTATATTTAGGCACAAGCCCAGGTGGATCCCAGTGTGAGCAGGCTTCTGATAACAACATTACTCCAGGGCCATCTGATTCCATCGTGATATCTTCACCCATTACTTGCCTTTCATTACCAAGACCGTTCCCCATACTGAGGCACTCCCATTCTCATTTTATAGTAAGCGGTCTCTGGATTTGGTCTCGGGGTGTGGGCGGGCCCTGGATTTGGTCTCTGGGTGTGAGCAGGCCCTGGATTTGATCTCTGGGTGTGAGCGGGCCCTGGATTTGGTCTCAGAGAGGAAGCTCGCTGTCACCACCTCCTCAGCCCAGTCGCTTCTCAACCAACTGCTCATCCTTTTCTGGGCTCTTTGTTCATCCTGTGTGTGTTGCTGTTTTCACAATTTGATTTAATTTTTCTTGTCCAGCTGTCACTAATCTAAATATCATCACCATCCCAATATTTTCTTGTGCCTGTTCCTTTAATAGTGTCATTATATCTGCAACATCAGACATCTGAAGATTCTCTTGTCCATTGATTTCAAAAATTGGAGGGTCATCTGGATATTGATCTACATATGTGAATTGGAGGGTTGCTTGAACAGTTTCTTCATTTTCACCCGACAGCCTCCCTCTGCTTTCCCATTTGCCTGCTACACCGTTTGCTTCTTCCCTTCCCAATGGGAGAAGGTCTATGAGCGGAGGGTGCGGCCCCGCTGCAGAGCGGCTGAAGGACGGGCGCGGGCACGAGCGGAGCTTCGTAGCGAACGGCTGGAGCACGAGCGGCAAGATCGGGAGGAGGCCGAGCTGTGATTGGAGGCTCGGCGAACACGTGGGTAGGGAGAGGGGGCGGATTGAGTGAACCCAATGGCCGGAGCGGGAAGAGGCCGGGCTGTGATTGGAGGCTCGGCGAACACGTGGGTAGGGAGAGGGGGCGGATTGAGTGAACCCAATGGCCGGAGCAGGAACAGGCCGGGCTGTGATTGGAGGCTCGGTGAGCACGTGGGTGGGAGGCCCCGGGAAAGGCCGGCTGTGGAAAGGCTCCGGGCTCCCAGTCCAGCTGGCCGGGTTTGCGGGGACACTCGGGGAACCTCCCCACCGAAGGGGAAGGAAGAGCGCGGGCCGGATGGAAGTGATGCCGGAGCCGGCCCGCGGGCCCGTGTGTTTGACGCTCCCGGTGCTGAGGCCCAATGATGCGGGAGTGAGTGCCGAGGGCGGCAGGCCCCGGGGCTCAATGATCGCCAGAGGCTTGGGATACCGAGGGCCCGTCCCCCATCCCCAGAGCAGAACCCGTCCCCCAGTGTCCCGGAGCGGGCGGGTTTCCCAGTGTCCCGGAGCGGGCGGATTTCCCAGTGTGCTCCTCCTGCAGGTGTGGTGGTGAGCTGAATGTCAATAACTGGCTGGTGTGGAGAGAGCGAGGCTCCAGCAGCTCTTTCAGTTCATTTACATTTCGGCCGATAATCAGAAACACTCGTTGAGTATTTTGGTTCCATGTGTCTCCACATCTGAACACTCTTCTTGAGATAAGTACAGACACTTTCTAATACTCCCCTCCAGAGAGTAACCTTCAATAAATGAACTAAACTTTCACCAAAGGTAGCCAATGCTGTGTTGACGAATGGTTTTAACATTGACCTGGAGAAGAAGGTGACTGACATGATTTATGATTATAGATGTAAATAGTTACTGTGAAACATTATGGTCCATTGCTGCTGGGACCATGGCAACACCATCAATGGACTGCAACCATTGGCCAATAATGTGGATTGAAATGTGTGCTGGATATCGGGAGCTTCTGTTTGATATATTTGGAGCAGAAATTAATTGAAGACTTTTACCCTTTAGATGTTTTATCTATGGCTATCAGTGACTATTACTGTCTATTAATATTGATTACTGTTTACTGCTGGCTATTGAATTATTGCCTATTACTGGTTATCTGCCCATTAACTAGTACCAACTATTACTTGATCAATCTTCTCTGTTTCCTTGTCATAGAATCCAGTCAAGTTAGTCAGACATGATTTGCCTTTAGGAAAACCATGCTGGTTCTCTTGGATTAACCCATGCCTTTCCAATTGAAAGTTTATTTTCTTCCTGATGATTTCCAATAACTTCCCCACACCGATGTTAGGCTGACTGGCCTGTAGTTTCCTGGTTTATCCCTCTCCCCTTTCCTGAATAGTGGTACCAGTTGAAGCTCTTTTATCCAGCACCCTCAGGACCTGGCCTGTGCCGGATAAGGGATTTTACCGGACGAGGGGTGGTCATGTTAAATGGGATAGTACTGAGGAAGGAGATATCGGGGCTGGCTGGTTTGGGGCTAGGAGTGCGGCAGATAGATCATGTGGGAAGGGGGGGCGGGGGTGCAGGTGGCGGTGGTGGTGGGTGGGGCAGTGGATCGCACAGTCAGGCCAGCGATTGCGGGAGTTGACAGCGAGGAAGGACTTCAATTTGTTCATGTCAGAGTTCTGCGCATGAGCCACCCGGTGGCCGGGAATGGTGCCAGATAAGGGAGTCCCGGATATGGGAGGTTCAACCTGTATAACATTCATTATCCTCCAGTTCTCCAGCACTGCTCCTGTATCGAGTGAGGATTGAAATATTGCGACCAATGCCTCTGCTATTTCTACCTTTGCTTCTTTCTGCAACCTTGAATGTAATCCACCCGGAACAGGTGTTGATATGTATGATGGAGAGAGAGAGAGAGAGAAAATTAAAGATTGGCCAAGATTAAAATAATGAGCTAAGTTAGTGTGTGCAAGGCTGCAATAACTCGCTTCCTCTCGCTCTTTTTCTCTCTCTTTCACAAGTTAGCTTTAACTTGCACTGAGGCGGTTTCATTGAGGCCAGGCTGACACTACAGATCTCAAATCAATTTTTTCTAATAGTCGGTAAATCTGCAGCACCCGTTTTACGCCTGGGCAGCAAATTGAAACCTACCCCAACCGTCTAAATACGGGGCTTGTTCATCTAGAACTTCCCTCCTTATTTCAATAATGGTACAGTCCTGCCAGGATTGCCCTGCTTTAAGTTAACTCTTTGTTCTTGTTTTTGTGTACTCCCCTTGAAGCACACAGATATAAATAGAAATTTAACTTCCTCATACCAGAAGAGGCTGGAGGGGCAGAATGGCCTGCTCCTGTTCCGAATGTTCCTATAACTCTCCCCGAGCGACTCAGGTAGGTCTTTGTGGCTGTAATTCTCTGCCGGGTATCTGTGCCAGCTCTCCTGGTCCTCTGCATTGCTTGTTGCGGCTCTGGATGCTTAGCTCGGGTGAGAGCAGAGAGCGAGAGGTGACACTCACACAAGAGTTTAGTCTACAAACACTTGGCCGTGGAAATTACTCGCTAACTTCTGACGAAGGCTCATGGACCTGAAAGGTTAACTCAATTTCTCGCTCCACAGATGCTGCCTGACCTGCTGAGTATTTCCAGCATTTTCTCTTTTTGGTTCTCACTAACTTGTTGGTATCTTGTTTTTCTATATAAATGACCTGAGAGTGGGTTCAGAACACACATCTCATGGGTGTAAATGGTCGTAAACTGCTCCACTGTTGCAGATTAGCATCATTAATAGATTGATTTAAGGAGAAGCTGGATAAGCACATGAGGATGAAAGGAATAGAAGGGTGTGATGAAGAGGGGTGGGAGGAGACTGTGTGGAGCATAAACACAAGCATGGAACATTTGGGCCAAGTGGCCTGTTACTGTGCTGTACACTTTAAATACAGCGAATACAGAATATATTTCGGAGCCATTGATGCCCTGTACACACTGCAGTACCAAAGAATAAAGTTTATACTCTCTGTTTTCCCCCTCATTTTATTACATGACAATTTAACAATTGAATCTTGTTTGGAGTACCAGTTAGTTTCTTCAGTTTCCAGGTCTGATTTGCATATCCCAACCTATTTTCTAAAAAAGGTTTTCCATCAATATGTTTTCCCCTCCTCACCTCCTCCCCTCTATTGTGTTCCGAACACAGATGAGACTGCACACAGGGAGGTTAGAGTAACAGAGACCGCAGTCTTTATTAAGACACTCTAGAATGAGGAACAGGCCTTAGGAGCCGGCTTATATACAGTGCTCCCAAGGATGCTGGGAACGCTTGGGAGTTCAGGGGATGTGCTACCTGGTGGCGGAACATGGGAGTGCATGCTTTACAGATACACAACATCACTTCCCTGGTGGACCGCCTCGGTACAAATGTATGTTCTGGTGTGTTGGCTGTGCCCTCGCTGGGCTGGCGTGTTGTTGGCCCTGCAGGGCTGCTTGGTGAGCCTGGCCTTGCTGGGCTGTTGGGCGTGATGGGTTCAGTTTCCTGGTCCGGGGTGGTGTCATTGATTCTTTGGGTGTGTGTTGTGGGCTCGAAAAAGGTGGTGTCTGCTGTGGGTTGTTCAGGGCAGTCTGAACCGCAGCCTCGTTTGGTCCAGGTGCTTTCTGCAAATTTGTCCATTGTCTAGTTTGACTACAAACACCCTACTCCCTTCTTTAGCTTTCACCGTGCCCACCATCCACTTGGGACCATGTCCATAGTTTAGCACATACACAGGGTCATTCAGATCAATTTCCCGTGACACAGTGGCGCGACCATCGTTTACATTTTGTTGCTGCTGCCTGCTCTCTACCATGCAGGTTGGGGTGAACCAGTGAGAGTTTGATTTTAAGTGTCCTTTTCATGAGTAGCTCAGCTGGGGACATCCCTTTGAGTGAGTGGGGTCTTGTGCGGTAGCTGAGCAGTACTCGGGACAGGCGGGTTTGGAGTGAGCCTTCTGTGACTCGTTTAAGGCTCTGTTTGATTGTTTGTACTGCCCGTCCTGCCTGCCTGCCTATTTCAGGCTGGTATAAACGGGGCCGAGGTGACATGTTTGATCCCATTGCGGGTCATGAATTCTTTAAATTCGACACTGGTGAAACATGGCCCGTTGTCACTGACCAGTATGTCAGGCAGGCCGTGGGTGGCAAACATGGCCCTCAGGCTTTCAATTGTGGTGGTGGCGGTGCTTCCCGACATTATTTCACATTCAATCCATTTTGAAAAAGCATCCACCACCACCAGGAACATTTTACCGTGAAACGGGCCTGCATAGTCGACATGGATCCTCGACCACGGTCTGGAAGGCCAGGACCACAAACTTAGTGGTGCCTTTCGGCGCGTTGCTCAACTGAGCACACGTGCTGCATTGCCGTACACAGGACTCTATAAGTCAGAATCGATACCGGGCCACCACACGTGGGATCTGGCTATCGCTTTCATCATTACTATACCCGGGTGTGTGCTGTGGAGATCCGAGATAAACGTCTCCCTGTCCTTTTTGGGTAGCAGTACGTGGTTACCCCACAACAGGGCAGTCTGTCTGAATGGACAGCTCGTCATTTCGCCGTTGGAACGACTTGATTAGCTCTTGCATTTCAAAGGGGATGCTGGCCCAGCTCCCATGCAGTACACAGTTTTTTTTACTAGGGACAGCAGTCCTAATCTGGCTGGCCTTGACAGGTGATTTATC
This sequence comes from Pristiophorus japonicus, assembly GCF_044704955.1. Lineage (NCBI taxonomy): Eukaryota > Metazoa > Chordata > Chondrichthyes > Pristiophoridae > Pristiophorus > Pristiophorus japonicus. Next base: position 31,479,526 of record NC_092000.1, on the reverse strand, counting down.
ATTTTCAAACATTTCCATGACCATCAACAAGTCTGCGGGCTGCGATATTTCCACCCCCGTGGTGGGCAATTGTAGCCGACTGAGAGCATCCGCACAGTTCTCAGTGCCTGGCCTGTGGCGGATGGTATAGTTATACGCTGATGGCGCAAGTGCCCACCTTTGTATGCGGGCTGAGGCATTAGTATTTATCCCCTTGTTTTCAGCGATAAGGCATATGAGGGGCTTGTGATCGGTTTCCAGCTCAAATTTGAAGCCAAACAGGTACTGATGGATTTTCTTTACCCTAAACACGCACGCTAATGCCTCTTTCTCAATCATGGTGTAGGCCCTCTCGGCCTTAGATAAGCTCCTGGAGGCATAGGCAACAGGTTGCAACTTCCCCGCAACGTTAGCTTGTTGTAATACACACCCGACTCCGTATGACGACGAATCACATGCTAGCACAAGTCTTTTACACGGGTTATACAATACAAGCAGCTTGTTGGAGCATAAAATGTTTCTGGCTTTCTCAAAAGCAATTATGTGTTTTTTTTCCCCCCATACCCAGTTCTCACATTTATGCAATAACACATATAAGGGCTCTAAGAGGGTGCTTCACCCCGGTAGGAAGTTACCAAAATAGTTGAGGAGTCCCAGGAACGACCTCAGCTCCGTGACGTTCTGTGGCCTGGGTGCGTTCCTGACAGCCTCTGTCTTGGCGTCTGTGGGCCAGATGTTGTCCGCCGCGATCTTTCTCCCCAAAAACTCCCCTTCTGTTGCCATGAAGACGCATTTCGTCCTCTTCAGCTGCAGCCCCAAGTGATCCAGTCGCTGGAGGACCTCATCCAGGTTTTGTTGGTGCTCGATGGTGTCCTGACCCGTGACCAATATGAAAAACCACCATGCATGGTACCGACTTGAGTAAGCTCTCCATGTTTCTCTGGAAGATTGCTGCAGCAGACCGAATTCCAAATGGGCATCTGTTGTAGATGAACAGTCGTGCGTGTTGATGCAGATGAGGCCCTTCGAAGACTCCTTCAGCTCCTGTGTCATGTAGGCCGAAGTCAGGTTGAGCTTGGTGAACGTCTTGTCTCCTGCCAGCGTCACAAATAGGTCGTCTGCCTTGGGTAGCGGGTATTGATCCCGTAGCGAGAAATGATTAATAGTTCAAACCGGACGGTCTGCACCTGGGCAGGACCGGAACCAATGTCCTCGGGGGAGTGTTTGCTAGTGCTGTTGGGGAGGAATAATGCAGAGGGATGGGAACCAATGCAGGAAGACAGAGGGAGACAAAAACGAGGCAAAAGCAAAAGACAGAAAGGAGATGGGGAAAAGTGGAGGGCAGAGAAACCCAAGGCAAAGAACAAAAAGGGCCACTGTACAGCAAAATTCTAAAAAGACAAAGGGTGTTAAAAAAACAAGCCTGAAGGCTTTGTGTCTTAATGCAAGGAGTATCCGCAATAAGGTGGATGAATTAACTGTGCAAATAGATGTTAACAAATATGATGTGATTGGGATTACGGAGACATGGCTCCAGGATGATCAGGGCTGGGAACTCAACATCCAGGGGTATTCAACATTCAGGAAGGATAGAATAAAAGGAAAAGGAGATGGAGTAGCATTGCTGGTTAAAGAGGAGATTAATGCAATAGTTCGGAAAGATATTAGCTTGGATGATGTGGAATCGATATGGGTAGAGCTGCAGAACACCAAAGGGCAAAACACGTTAGTGGAAGTTGTGCACAGACCTCCAAACAGTAGTAGTGATGTTGGGGAGGGCATCAAACAGGAAATTAGGGGTGCATGCAATAAAGGTGCAGCAGTTATAATGGGTGACTTTAATATGCACATAGATTGGGCTAGCCAAACTGGAAGCAATACGGTGGAGGAGGATTTCCTGGAGTGCATAAGGGATGGTTTTCTGGACCAATATGTCGAGGAACCAACTAAGGGGGAGGCCATCTTAGACTGGGTGTTGTGTAATGAGTGAGGATTAATTAGCAATCTCATTATGCGAGGCCCCTTGGGGAAGAGTGACCATAATATGGTAGAATTCTGCATTAGGATGGAGAATGAAACAGTTAATTCAGAGACCATGGTCCAGAACTTAAAGAAGGGTAACTTTGAAGGTATGAGTCATGAATTGGCTAGGATAGATTGGCGAATGATACTTAAGGGGTTGACTGTGGATGGGCAATGGCAGACATTTAGAGACCGCATGGATGAACTACAACAATTGTACATCCCTGTCTGGCGTAAAAATAAAAAAGGAAGGTGGCTCAACCGTGGCTATCAAGGGAAATCAGGGATAGTATTAAAGCCAAGGAAGTGGCATACAAATTGGCCAGAAATAGCAGCGAACCTGGGGACTGGGAGAAATTTAGAACTCAGCAGAGGAGGACAAAGGGTTTGATTAGGGCAGGGAAAATGGAGTACGAGAAGAAGCTTGCAGGGAACATTAAGGTGGATTGCAAAAGTTTCTAAAGGTATGTAAAGAGAAAAAGGTTAGTAAAGACAAACGTAGGTCCCCTGCAGTCAGAATCAGGGGAAGTCATAACGGGAACAAAGAAATGGCAGACCAATTGAACAAGTACTTTGGTTCAGTATTCACTAAGGAGGACACCAACAACCTTCCGGATATAAAAGGGGTCAGAGGGTCTAGTAAGGAGGAGGAACTGAGGGAAATCTTTATTAGTCGGGAAATTGTGTTGGGAAATTGATGGGATTGAAGGCCGATAAATCCCCAGGGCCTGATGGACTGCATCCCAGAGTACTTAAGGAGGTGGCCTTGGAAATAGCGGATGCATTGACAGTCATTTTCCAACATTCCATTGACTCTGGATCAGTTCCTATCGAGTGGAGGGTAGCCAATGTAACCCCACTTTTTAAAAAAGGAGGGAGAGAGAAAACGGAATTATAGACCGGTCAGCCTGACCTCAGTTGTGGGTAAAATTATGGAATCAATTATTAAGGATGTCATAGCAGCGCATTTGGAAAATGGTGACATGATAGGTCCAAGTCAGCATGGATTTGTGAAAGGGAAATCATGCTTGACAAACCTTCTGGAATTTTTTGAGGATGTTTCCAGTAAAGTGGACAAGGGAGAACCAGTTGATGTGGTATATTTGGACTTTCAGAAGGCTTTCGACAAGGTCCCACACAAGAGATTAATGTGCAAAGTTAAAGCACATGGGATTGGGGGTAGTGTGCTGACGTGGATTGAGAACTGGTTGTCAGACAGGAAGCAAAGAGTAGGAGTAAATGGGTACTTTTCAGAATGGCAGGCAGTGACTAGTGGGGTACCACAAGGTTCTGTGCTGGGGCCCCAGCTGTTTACATTGTATATTAATGATTTAGACGAGGGGATTAAATGTAGTATCTCCAAATTTGCGGATGACACTAAGTTGGGTGGCAGTGTGAGCTGCGAGGAGGATGCTATGAGGCTGCAGAGTGACTTGGATAGGTTAGGTGAGTGGGCAAATGCATGGCAGATGAAGTATAATGTGGATAAATGTGAGGTTATCCACTTTGGTTGTAAAAACAGAGAGACAGACTATTATCTGAATGGTGACAGATTAGGAAAAGGGGAGGTGCAACGAGACCTGGGTGTCATGGTACATCAGTCATTGAAGGTTGGCATGCAGGTACAGCAGGCGGTTAAGAAAGCAAATGGCATGTTGGCCTTCATAGCGAGGGGATTTGAGTACAGGGGCAGGGAGGTGTTGCTACAGTTGTACAGGGCCTTGGTGAGGCCACACCTGGAGTATTGTGTACAGTTTTGGTCTCCTAACTTGAGGAAGGACATTCTTGCTATTGAGGGAGTGCAGCGAAGATTCACCAGACTGATTCCCGGGATGGTGGGACTGACCTATCAAGAAAGACTGGATCAACTGGGCTTGTATTCACGAGTTCAGAAGAATGAGAGGGGACCTCATAGAAACGTTTACAATTCTGACGGGTTTAGACAGGTTAGATGCAGGAAGAATGTTCCCAATGTTGGGGAAGTCCAGAACCAGGGGTCACAGTCTAAGGATAAGGGGTAAGCCATTTAGGACCGAGATGAGGAGAAACTTCTTCACCCAGAGAGTGGTGAACCTGTGGAATTCTCTACCACAGAAAGTAGTGGAGGCCAATTCACTAAATATATTCAAAAGGGAGTTAGATGAAGTCCTTACTACTCGGGGGATCAAGGGGTATGGCGAGAAAGCAGGAAGGGGGTACTGAAGTTTCATGTTCAGCCATGAACTCATTGAATGGCAGTGCAGGCTAGAAGGGCTGAATGGCCTACTCCTGCAACTATTTTCTATGTTTCTAAGTTATTTTTTATAATTGCTGCAAATCCTGAGCGTGCCTTCACTTTTGAGTACTGGAACAATCGGGCTGGCCCACTCGCTGAATTCCATTGGGGAGATGATGCCCTCACCTGTTGCAGCCTGTCCAGCTCGATTTTCACTCTCTCCCTCATCATGTGAGGTACCGCTCGTGCCTTGTGGTGAATGGATCGTGCCTCTGGGACCAAGTGGATCCGCACCTTCGCCCCGGAAAAGTTTCCAATGCCTGGCTCAAAAAGGGAAGGAAATTTGTTCAGAACCTGGGTACATGAGGCCTCATTGACATGTGATAGCGCTCGGATATCATCCCAGTTCCAGCGGATTTTGCCCAGCCAGTGTGGGGCCATCGCCCGGGACAATCCAGAGTGGCAGTTCGTGCAGCGTGCCCTCGTAGGTGACCTCGACCGTGGCAGTGCCCAGGACAGTGATGAGCTCTTTGGTGTACGTTCTCAGTTTCGTGTGGATGGGGCTCAGGGCTGGTCTGAGTGCCTTGTTGCACCACAGTCTCTCAAACATCTTTTTACTGATGATGGATTGGCTAGCGCCAGTGTCCAGTTCCATGGCTACGGGTAAGCCATTCAATTTTTTCATTTAGCATTATAGGTGGACATTTCATTGAAAATGTGTGCACCCCGTGTTCTTCAGCATCTTCCTCCTCTCTCTGAGGCTCAAAATTGCTTTGATCCACCATGGACCGATCTTCCTCTGCCACGTGGTGGTTAGCAGGTTTTGCAGAGCTTGCAGCTCGTTTGCAAGCTCGTTGGAGGTGCCCCATTGTTCCACTGAAGCGGCATGAATAGGCTGAATGGAAGCCTCCACAATGCCAATAAAGTGTGAATTGCCTTGCATTCATCCTTTTGTTGGGGACTCTGTCATCTGGGTCACCTGAGGCATGCTGGCAGTTGCAGACTTGTGGTTTCTGCCCTGTACATTTCTGCTCGCAAACACAGTTCCAGTTAATTTATGAACATTGCTAGCACTTGTTTGCTGAGAAATTTGTTTGGTGTTATCACTGGTGGACATAAATGCCTGTGCTATCGCAATGGCCTTACTGAGGGTCAGTGCCTCTACAGTCACAAGTTTTCGTAGGATGGTCTCATGGCCAATGCCCAGTACAAAACAGTCTCTGAGCATCTGCTCCAGGTAGCCATCAAACTCACATTGTCCTGCAAGTCGCCTTAGCTCGGTGACGTAGCTCGCCACTTCATGACCTTCTAATCGCTGGCACATGTTGAACCGATACCCCACCATCAGCACGCTCTCCCTCAGGTTAAGGTGCTCCCAAACCAGTGTACACAGCTCCTCATACGACTTATCTTTGGGTTTCACCAGAGCCAGAAGATTCTTCATGAGGCTGTAGGTCGGTGCCCTGCAGACCGTGAGGAGGACTGCTCTCCTTTTTGCAGCACTTCCTTCTCCGTCCAGCTCTTTGGCTACAAAGTACTGGTCTAGTCATTCGACATAGGCTTCCCAGTCCTCACCCTCCGAGAACTTCTCCAGGATGCCCACAGTTTGCTGCTTCTTTGTGTTGGATTCATATACTCATCGCCAGTTATTGTGTTCCTAACACAGATGAGACTGCACACAGGGAGGTTAAAGTAACAATGACCTCAGTATTTATTAAGACACTCCAGAGTGAGGAACAGGCCTTGGGGGCCGGCTTATATACAGTGCTCCCAAGAGATGCTGGGATCCCTTGGGACTTCAGGGGATGAGCTCTCTGGTGGCGGAACATGGGAATACATGCTTTACAGATATACAACACTCTGCTCCCTTCGTCCTCCCCTCCCTTCATCTTCCCCTCCCTTCATCCTCCCTTTCCTTAAGATACCTTTCTTTAATGTAAGTGAACAGTAGCAGGCTATTTAACAACAAGCACACACATGCTGAGTCAGCTCTTGCCCGATTATATGCCAGTCCCAGCAGGATGTCGCTGGGCCCTAGGTGGGAGTGTAAACCATGCCTGTGTGTCTCTGGCCCACCCTGTCTCCAGCTGAGGTGTGCTGGTGATTGAAGATTGTCCAGGACACTGGGGATAACTCCCCAGTTCTTGAAAATAGTGCCATGGGATATTTTACGTCCACCTGAGAGAGCAGATGGAGCCTCGGTTTAACGTCTCACTGTAGTGCTCCCTCAGTACTGCACTGGAATGTCAGCCTAGATTCATGTCCTCAAATTCCTGTAGTGGGACATGAACCCACAACCATCTGACTCACAGGCGAGTTATGCTACCCACTGAGGCACAGCTGACACTGTGCATGTGAGGAATCAGGACACAAGTGTACAAACACTGCACTGGCAATTTGCTGCATTCCGGAAAACTGGATTTGGTTCACCACAGTACAGGACAATAGAGACATTCTACCATGTGGGTCTTTGCATTGCTGGATTAAGATAAAGGGGTAAAACTGAGTGTGTCCAGTGGGCTTTAGGATAGCTGCAGCCAGGGGAGGAGGGAGGGAGGGAGAGCCCTGGTCACACACCTGCCCAATGTACACGTACTGAACATTTAAAAATAGGTTCACTTTCCACTTAGCACTGACTGTAACTGTTACATATAAAGAAAGAGTCTGACTAGATACTGTGAGCTCAAAGTAAAGTGTGACCGTCGTCTTTTATTGCAGGTCTCCAGAGTACCTCTCCAGCCTGTGAGCCTCCTTAAGTACAGGTGCTCCCAAGGGATTGTGGGATCAGCCTTCTGGTGGCTATGCAAGGTATTTACAGGTTTACATATATAACAACATCCCCCGCCCCCCAAAGTCAATAGTATAACTATTTACAAGGTGAGTCGGTCTTGGGGCCTTTCTTTCCCTGGTTGATTGTCTTGGTGCAAATGCGGGTTTTGGTGAATCGTTTGTTGAGGCCTTGCTGGGCTGCCGGGTATGGTGAGTCTTGCTGGGCTGCTGTAGGTTCTGCTTTGTGGTCAACCGCGGTGTCGGTTGCCACTGGCGTGTATATTGGGGGGTCAAAGAAGGTAGGGTCCAATGTGGGTTGCACTGGATAGTCCATGAATCTGAGTTTGATTTGGTACAAGTGTTTCCCGTAGATGAGTCCATTTGAAAGTTTGACCCGAAACACCCTACTCCCCTCTTTGGCCACAACAGTGCCAGGAAGCCACTTGGGACCTTGTCCATAGTTCAACACAAATACAGGATCATTGATTTCACATTTGCGCTATCATGATACTTTGTTGAAGCCGCCTGCTTTCTACCTGTTCATGTAGATCAGGGTGAACTAATGAGAGCCTTGTCTTAAGTGCCCTTTTCAAGAGCAGTTCGGCGGGTGGAATCCCAGTGAGCGAGTGGGGTCTCGTTGTGGTAGCTAAGTAGGGCTCGGGATAGGCGAGTCTGCAGTGAGCCTTCAGTTACCCTCTTCCAGCTCTGCTTGATGGTTTGCACTGCTCTCTCTGTCTGACCATTGGATGCTGGTTTGAACGGGGCAGATGTAACATGTTTGATCCCATTACGGGTGATGAACTCTTTGAACTCGGCACTGGTGAAACATGGCCTGTTGTTGCTCACAAGGATATCAAGCAGGCCGCGCATGGCCCGCAGGCTTTCAGTGATGGCAGCTTTTTAACCTGAGCCCCACGTGATTGAGTCGACTAAGAACCTCCTCCAGGTTCTGCAGATGCTTGACTGTGTCCCAACCTGTAACCAAGATGTCATCCTGGAAGACCACCGTGCGCTGCACCGACTTCAGTAAGCTTTCCATGTTTCTCTGCAATATCGCCGTGGCTGATCGAATCCCAAACGGGCATCTGTTGTAAATGAAGAGACCGTTGTGCGTGTTGATGTAGGTAAGGCCCTTCGATGATTCCTCCAGCTCCTGTGTCATATAGGTCAAGGCCAAGCCCAGCTTCGTGAACATCTTTCCTCCCACCAGTGTCGCAAAAACGTCGTCTGCCTTTGGTAGTGGGTATTGATCCTGCAGGGAGAAACGATTGATAGTTACTTTGTAATCACCACAGATTCTGACGGTGCCGTCTCTCTTGAGGATTAGAACAATCAGACTGGCCTACTCATTGAATTCGATCGGCGAAATGCTGCCCTCTCATTGCAGCCTGTCCAGCTCGATCTCCACCCTCTCATCATGTACGGTACTGCTCTCGCCTTGTGATGAATGGGTTGCGCCCCCGGAATCAGGTGGATCTGCACTTTTGCTCCTTGGAACTTCCTGATGCCTGGTTCGAACAATAAGGGGAACTTCTTTTAAGAGAGTGCTCTGACGTTGTCCCAGTTCCAGCGTATCTTTCCCAGCCAGCTCCTGCCGAGCAGCGTGGGACCATCGCCCGGTACCACCCAGCGTGGTAGCTTGTGCACCGCTCCACCGTAGGAGACCTTTACAGTAGCATTGCTGATTACGGGAATCGGTTCCTTTGTGTAAATTCTCAGTTTAGTGCGAATAGGAGTCAGGACTCCCCTTCGCACTAAACTGAGAATGGGACCAGTGTGCACGAATAATTGTATGATTTCTCTGTGGGTTTTGTTGGAGCAAGCAGATTTTTCATGAGGCCATACGTTGGTGCCCTGCAGAAGGTGAGGAGAATCACCTTCATTTGGCAGTGTTCGCTTCTCCTTCCAGCTCGTTGGCCACGAAGTATTGGTCGAGTCGCTCCACGAAGGTTTCCCAATCATCTCCCTCCAAAAATTTCTCCAGGATGCCCACTGTTCTCTACATCATTGCGTTCATCATCTATATCTCGTCGCCAGTTGTTATGTATGAATAACGAGTCTGACTAGATACTGTGAGCTCAAAGTAAAGTGTGACCGTAGACTTTTATTGCGGTCTCCAGAGTGCCTCTCCAGCCTGTGAGGCCTCCTTAAGTACAGGTACTCCCAAGGGATTTTGGGACTCCAGGGGATGAGCCCTCTGGTGATTACACAAGGTCTTTACAGGTTTACATATTTAAAAGTAATGTTAAGGAAAATAGCATTATGGTGATTTTTCATAGATGGAGGAATGTCTGGAACTGCACGGCCAATCGTGCTATTCTCCAGTTTCTTCGGCCACGGCACAGTCTTCATCTCCATTTTGATTGGGCTGTCCACTCGCCCAAAACCTGAATGAGAAAAGAGATGAATAGAACAGAATGAATGTTCGGTTGGACTCAAAGGCTGGAATTTTGCTGGCACTCAGAGTACGGGTTTGGAGGCGGGTCCGCTGTCAAAATCAAAAGATTGACAGCAGGTCGGTATCCTGCTGTAAACCCACCTCCTTGTCAGTTTCCCAAGTGTTGGGTCTGACATTCCTGAACAGACCTGACACCAAGCGGCTGGTTAGCCAATTTAGATAGTTAAACGATAGTTAAGCAGGATTTAACCATGTACTTACCATTTTACCAGGTTTTTAACGAATTTCCCAGATTATCACATCGGGTGTTGTGTTAGTATTGACTAATTCACTAACCTGACGGCTGCAAATGGTTTATGAAAGCCCCCATTTCATCGGCCTTCACTTTCCAAAGTTAGAAGCATTTGCTTACTGCATTTAGAAGATAGATTGACTTTTATGCAGCTAGCAAGTGTTTGGAGCAATCTCTATCCAGTGTCACCTCATTGATACAACCTCTCTCACCATTGACAGATCGCTTCTGTCATCTCAACCTCACCTGCCATTTCATTAGCATCAGTGCCCTTGTAAAAATCTCATCTTGGTCCTCAGATTCCCAACACCAGCATCACCAGGCACATTAGCAGAACAAACATCCACACCAACCTTCTCCACAATCAACTAATGTTGCACTGGACACAGGACATCATCACCCATGCACATTGCTGTCCGGGGCTCCAGCGATGGTTGCAGTATGTTCAGATTTGCTTCACTTAACACTGTACACCCTGGCTGCCACATAACATGCCAGGTTGGCACCACCCCATACCGGCACCATAAAGCATCCCTACAATGTCCAAGCCATTCCTTTCACACTCATCACAAGTGGGGGTGAGGGGGGTGGCATTATGTCTTACCATTCACTGGAACTCACTAGGACACATTCAAAAATGCACACAAATCTGTCCAAGAAGGCAAAGTGGTGAAAATAAAGATTTCAATGCTTGACAGAACATTAACAGAAATTTTGCGTATACATTCGCTAAAGCACCCAAGTGTCCTTCTGTATTGTTAGTTTGAATAGATTGGACAAGGATGAGGGGTGGATAGTGAGATAGGGAAGTGATAACGTAGATAGAGAAGGATGGGTGGAGATATAAGATAAGTTGGTATAATAATGGACGTGCAGGAGTAGAATGATATTTACAGCACAGAAGGAGGCCATTCGGCCCATTGTGTCCATGCCGGCCGACGAAGAGCTTTCCAGCCTAATCCCACTTTCCAGCTCTTGGTCTGTAGCCTTGTAAGTTACAGCACTTCAAGTCCATATACAAATACTTTTTAAATATGGTGAGGGTTTCTGCCTCTACCACACTTTCAGGCAGTGAGTTCCAGACCAGCACCAACCTCTGGGTGAAAAAATGTCCCATTAAATCCCCTCAAAGCCTTCTACCTATTGCTTTAAATCTGCCCCCTGGTTGTTGACCCCTCTGCTAAGGGAAATAGGTCCTTCGTATCCACTCTATCCTCATAATTTTATACACCTCAATAAGGTGTATATTTTTATACACCAGCCAGCACTGCTCCAAAAAAAAAATCCCCAGCCTATCCATTCTTTCCTCATAGCTAAAATTCTCCAGTCCAGGCAACATCCTTGTAAATCTCCTCTGTACCCTCTTTGGTGCAATCACATCCTTCCTGTAATGTGGTGACCAGAACTGCACGTAGTACTCTAGCTGTGGCCTAACTAGTATTTTTTTACAGTTCAAACATGACCTTTCTACTCATATTTTATACCTCGGCTAATAAAGGCAAGTATCCTGTATACCTTCTTATCCTTATCTACCTGTCCCGCTACCTTCCGGGATCTGTGGACATACTCTCCAAGGTCCCTCTGTTCCTCTATACTTCTCTGTCCTACCATTTATTATGTATTCTCTTGCGTTGATAGGCTTCCCCAAATGTATTATTTAACACTTCTCTGGATTGAATGCCAGTTGCCACTGTTCTTCCCACCTGACCAGTCCATTTCTGCAGTCTACAGCTTTCTTCTACATTATCAACCACATGGCCAATTTTTGTATCATCTGCAAACTTCTTATTCATACCACCTACATTCAAGTCTAAATCATTGATATATTCCACAAAAAGCAAGAGAGCTAGTACTGAGCTCTGCGGAACCCCACTGGAAACAGCCTTCCAGTCACAAAAACATCCATCAACCATTACGCTTTGCTACCTGCCTCTGAGCCAATTTTGGATCTAATTTGCTACTTTGTCTTGGATCTCATGGGCTTTTACTTTCGTGACCAGTCTGCCATGTGGGACCTTATCAAAAGCCTTGCTAAAATCCATATACACATCAAATGCACTGACCTCAACGACCCTCCTTGTTATCTCCTCAAAAAATTCAATCAAGTTAGTCAGACACGACTTTCCCTTAACAAATCCATGCTGGCTGTCCTTGATTAATCTGTGTCTTTCTAAATGAAGATTTATCCTGTCCCTCAGAATTTTTTCCAATAATTTTCCCACCACCGAAGTTAGGCTGACGGCCTGCAATTACTCGGTCTATCCCTTTCTCCCTTTTTAAACAACGGTACAACGTTTTCAGTCCTCCTGTACCCATAGAGGATTGGAAAATGATGGTCAGAGCTTCTGCTATTTCCTCTCTTGCTTCTCTTAACAGCCTGAGATACATTTCACCTGGGCCTGGGGATTATCCACTTTCAAAGATGCTAGACCCCTTAATACTTCCTTGCTCACTATGTTTATTTCATCTAATATTTTACGCTCCTCCTTGCTGATTGCATCACCTCTTTTGTGAAAACCGATGTAAAATTGTCATTCAGAACCCTACTCACATCTTCCGATTCCAAACACAGATTACCTTTGTGGTCTCTAATAGGCCCACCTAAAACATCTTTGGGTTTTCATTGATTTTACTTGCCAATATTTTTTTTCATGCACTCTTTTTCCTAATTTCCTTTTTGATTTCATACCTGTGGTTTATGTACTCCTAGGGTTTCTGCAGTATTGAGCCCTCAGTATCTATCATAAGGCTCCCTTTTTTTTCTATATCCTATCCTGTATGCCCCTTGACATCCATAGGTTCTAGATTTGTTAGTCCCAATCTTTTTCATTCAGGGAACATACTTGCTCTAAACCCTCCAGGATCTCCTCCTTGAATGCCTCCCACTGCTCTGACACTGATTTACCTTCAAGTAGCTGTTTCCAGTCTACTTTGGCTAAATCACATCTCCATTTAGTAAAATTGGCTTTTTCCCAAATGAAAACTTTTATTCCTGATCTATCTTTGTCCTTTTCCATAACAACCCTAAATCTAACTGAGTTATGATCACTAGCACCAAAATGCTCTCCCACTGCTACCCCTTCCACCTGCCCAGCTTCATTCCCTAAAGCTAAGTTCAGAATCGACCCCTCCCTTGTTCGGTTTGCTAGGTCCTGGCTAAAAAAGTTCTCAATGCATTTTTAGGAATTCTTCACCCTCTATACTCTTCACACTAATTTTATCCCAGTTAATATTGGGGTAGTTGAAATCCCCTACTATTACAGCCCTATAGTTTTTGGACTTTTCAGAAATTTGCCCTTCTATCTCGCTCGGACTGTTTTCAATTGGGGAAAAGCCAATTTTACTGCAGAAATGCAAGTTCTTTCTCTTCCCAGACTTGCGGCCACCACTCTCTTTATTTCAACTGCTGCCTCCGGTGATTTCCTGCGGGATGGGATCAGGGACACTGGAAAAGGTTTGTAATGCCCACTTACACTACAGCACTGATTAGGGTTGCCAACCCTCCAGGATTGTCCTGGAGTTTCCAGGAATTGAAGATTAATCTCCTGGGCACTGCTGAGAACAACCCTGGAGAAAAATCACAGCGGCATTAAAAAACATTATTTCAATGCTTTTATAAAAATGTTGGTGATGGGAAAGAAAAGGCTGTTTGGACGATTTTTGACTGTCAGTCAATCGGGTAACGAAGAGTGTGTTCACTTTCCAGTTGGGCCTGGTGGGGCCGGACACCACGAGGAAGGACATGTTGGGTGACCAATGGGGAGAGTGCGGTGGCAGAGCATTTGGAGGGAGAGAGTCATGTGATGAAAGCTCCATGAATGCGACCAATTAGAGTTGGCAACCCTAGTATTGATGGCCGTCCCGACTGCATAGGCTGGAATGTGCTGTAAATAATCGAGGGGTGGATGCCTCCGATGGCATGGAACGCAGTCTAAGGCGATAGATTTTCCCCAACCTCATGCACTTGTCGCACTTTTTCTGACTGCAGATGGGAAATGAAAATCAAGATTGAGATGTTAACACTGTGCTGTTGTTCCTCTGCAGAGTGGGAGTTAGTTGTTAACCTCGACTCCGCGAAACTGCCTAAGAGAAGATTGTTAACACTGGGGACCCCAGGCTCCCGCGATACAGAGAGAGCATTAATCACTTGTATGCTGAGAGTGTGCTGTATATAACTAATGGACACAAATATTTGTACTAATAAAATGGCTGACATGTCTCTAACTGGCTCTCCATTATCACATGACGTATTGCTGATTTGTCCCCTTGGAGGATAAACCACACCGTGAAGTTTCTTTGGAATGTGTAAATGGAACCGCCCAGCCCAAGTTCTGACTGACATTACAAATTGTAATTTGATCCACTCTGACTTCTGAAGCCAGAGAGGACAGATCTCGAACAACCCAGCAAAAGCCTCCCAAGTTCCAGCCGATGTCGCTTACCCCAGTGCAAGTGCTTGCCCTTACACCCCTACCCCTCCCCACCATAAATGGGGCATTGTGTGCGGATTGTTAACAGGTTTATTGGGTATGAAGTGAATAGTGACAGTGTCGTGACTTCTGGAGTTCATCCACTCCAATGAGGTCCCTTGTATCGCGCACACACCGAGCTTTTCACACACCAGCTCCCGCCCCCCACCCCACCCGTCTCTCTCTCTCTCTCTCTCTCTCTCTCTTCCTCCACCTCCAGGCGCGCTCGCTCGCGCTCTCTCTCTCTCTCTCTCCCTCTCTCTCTCTCCCTCTCTCTCTCTCTTTCCCCTTCCCCTGTCTCCTCCCTCCCCCCCCACCCCAATTCTCTCCTCTTCCCCCTATGTCTCTTCTCTCCTCTCCCCTTATGTCTTGTCTCTCCTCTTCCCCCTGCCCCCAGTCCTCTCCCCCACATCTCTCCCCACCCTCCTTAGTCTCTCTTGACCCCTTCCCCAGTCTCCATCTCACCCCCCGCTCCCCCTCCCGGTCTCGTCCCCCCAGTCTCTTGTATTCCTTGATACCTTTCTTGAACATGAGCCAAGACAGTGAACAGCAGCAGGCTATTCAAGAGTAAGTGTCCTCATGTCTGAGCCAGCTTTTGCCCAATATGTGCCGGTAGCAGCAGGATGCCTGTGTGTCTCTGGCCCGCCCTGTCTCCAGCTGAGGAAAACTGGTGATGACTGTAACAGAGTATGGTTACTGATGGTTCCCATCTTTTATAATTGAGGGAGTTGATATGGCCCTTACGGCTAAAGGGATCAAGGGGTACGAAGAGAAAGCAGGAAAGGGGTACTGAGGTGAATGATCAACCAAGATCTTATTGAATGGTGATGCAGGCTCGAAGGACCAAATGGCCTACTCCTGCACCTATTTTCTATGTTTCTATATCACCGAGCTTTCAAAAGGAGGCCTGCAATAAACACATTTATATTCTGTCACTGCCCATTGGATTTTCCGGTGAGATCAGCTGATTTGCCCCCTTCTCCTACCCACCATCCCCCCACCTGTGCTGTGCCTCACACTGGGGTATGGCTGGCTCCACAAGTACTGGGCTGTTCTCCAGCACTTTGTCTGGGGCTATCATTCACATGTGAACCTCGACAGTGAGTTGCTATATATGTAAACTTGTATTTACTCTGTACAGCCATCAGAGGGCTCATCCCTTGGTGTCCCAAGGGATCCCATAATCCCTTGGGAGCATAGGTATTTAAGGAGGCTTCACAGGTTGGAGAGGCACTCTGGAAATCTGCAATAAAAGCCTAAGGTCACACTTTATTTTGAGCTCACAGTGTTCAGTCTTGACTCTTTCTCCATACACAACAACTGGCAACGAGATACAAATAGCGAACCCAAAGATGCAGAGAACAGTGGGCATCCTGGAGAAATTCTCGGAGGAAGATGATTGGGAAACTTTTGTGGAGTGACTCTACCAATACTTTGTGGCTAAGAGAGTGCTGCCAAACGAAGGGCGATCCTCCTCACCATCTGTGGGACACAAACCTATGGCCTGATGAAGAATTTGCTCTCTCCAGCGAAACCCACGGAGAAATCGTACGACGGTTTTTGCACGCTGGTCCAAAACCATTTGAACCCTAAGGAAAGCGATCTGATGGTGAGGTACCGATTCTACACCTACAAAAGGTCTGAAGGCCAGGAAGTGGTGAGTTATGCCGCCGAGCTAAGACGCCTTGCAGGACTTTGCGAATTTGAAGGACATTTGGAGCACATGCTCAGACTTTTTTGTACTTGGTATTAGCCACAAAATCATACTTCGCAAACGTTTGTGGAGACCCCAACCTTGAGTAAGGCTACAGCAATAGCCCAGGCGTTCATTGCCACCAGTGACAATATGAAGCAAATCTCTCAGCACACAAGTGCTGCTACAAATACTGTGACCAAAGTGATGTTGTTTTCAAATCATAATGTACAGGGCAAGTCACACATACCTGCAGCTACACATTCGCAGATGTCTCCGAGTCCACCATCAAGGGTGATGAATGCAAGGCCATTGATACCTTGTTGTTGCTGCAGGGATGATCATCGTTTCCATCCATGCCGATTCAAAGAGTACGTTTGCAAGGGCTGTGAAACAATGGGACACCTCCAACGAATGTGCAGGTGAGCTGCAAAGCCTGCTTAACTGCAAACCACCATGTTGCAGAGGAGGACAGATCCACGGAGGATCACGACGAACCAGAGCCTCAAATCGAGAAGGCAGAGGTACATGGGGTGCACACATTCACCATGAATTGTCCCCCAATAATGTTGAATGTTGAACTAAATGGACTCCCGGTGTCAATGGAGCTGGACACGGGCGCGAGCCAGTCCATCATGGGCAAACAGACTTTCGAAAGTTTGTGGTGCAACAGGGCCTCAAGGCCAATCTTAACTCCAGTTCGCATGAAACTAAGAACTTACATGAAAGAACTGATACCTGTAATAGGCAGTGCTACCATAAAGGTCTCCTACGATGGAGCGGTGCACAAGCTACCACTCTGGGTGGTACCGGGCGATGGTCCCACGCTGCTCGGCAGGAGCTGACTGGGAAAGATACACTGGAACTGGGATGACATCTGAGCGCTGTCCACCGCTGTCGACATTTCGTGTGCCCAGGT
This sequence comes from Pristiophorus japonicus, assembly GCF_044704955.1. Lineage (NCBI taxonomy): Eukaryota > Metazoa > Chordata > Chondrichthyes > Pristiophoridae > Pristiophorus > Pristiophorus japonicus. The sequence continues at coordinate 31,462,770 of NC_092000.1, read as the reverse complement.
CTTAAACAAATTTCCTTCGCTGTTTGAACCAGGCATCGAGAAATTCCAAGGAGCAAAAGTGCAGATCCACCTAATACCGGGGTCGCGACCCATCCATCACAAGGCGAGAGCAGTACTGTACATGATGAGAGAAAGGGTAGAGATCGAGCTAGACCGCCTGCAAAGAGAGGGCATTATTTCCCAGATCGAGTTCAACGAGTGGGCCAGTCCTATCGTCCCAGTTCTCAAGGGCACCATCAGAATCTCTGGCGATTACAAAGTAACTATCAATCATTTCTCCCTGCAGGACCAATACCCACGACCAAACTACCAAAGGCCGACGACCTCTTTGCAACGCTGGCGGGAGGAAAGGCATTCACGAAGCTGGATCTGACTTCAGCCTACATGACGCAGGAACTGGAGGAGGTTCTTAGTCGACTCAACCACGTGGGGCTCAGATTAAAATGCTCAAAGTACGTACTCCTGGCGCCTGAAGTGGAGTTCCTGGGAAGAGGGATTGCGGCGGACGGCATCAGGCCCACCAACGCGAAGATGGAGGCAATCGAGAACGCACCGAGGCCACAGAACGTGTGGAGCTGCGGTCGTTTCTGGGACTCCTGAACTATTTTGGTAACTTCTTACCGGGTCTCAGCACCCTGTTAGAACCACTGCATGTCTTACTACGAAAACTGGACGAATGGGTTTGGGGCAAAAGCCAAGAAAATGCCTTTGTAAAAGCAAGAAAATTGTTATGCTCAAACAAATTGCTTGTGTTATATGATCCATGTAAGCGTTTAGTAATAGCAGGTGATGCGTCGTCATATGGCGTCGGGTGTGTATTGCAACAAGCTAATGATTTTGGGAAACTGCAACCGGTTGCCTATGCATTCAGGAGTCTGCCTAAGGCTTGAGAGAGCCTACAGCATGATTGAGAAAGAAGCCTTAGCGTGTGTTTATGGGGTAAAGAAAATGCATCAATACCTGTTTGGGCTAAAATTCGAATTTGAAACTGACCATAAGCCACTTATATCCCTGTTCTCCGAGAGTAAAGGGATAAATACCAATGCATCAGCCTGTATCCAGAGATGGGCGCTCACGTTGTCCGCACACAACTACGCCATCTGCCGCAGGCCAGGCACAGAAAAATGCACCGATGCTCTCAGGCTGCCATTGCCCACCACGGGGGTGGAAATAGTGCAGCCCGCAGATCTAGCCATGGCTATGGAAGCATTTGAGAGTGAGCAATCACCCATCACTGCCCGGAAGATCAAAACCTGTATGAGCCAGGATCCCCTATTATCTCTAGTCAAAAGCTGTGTGCTTCACTGGAGCTGGTCCAGTGCCCCAGTGGAAATGCAGGAAGAGATAAAGCCATTCCAGCGGCGCAAAGGCAAAATGTCTATACAGGCAGACTGCCTTCTGTGGGGCAATTGAGTAATGGTCCCCAAGAAGGGCAGAGACACCTTCATCAATGACCTCCACAGTACCCACCCAGGCATCGTAATGATGAAAGCGATAGCCAGATCCCACGTGTGGTGGCCCGGCATCGATGCGGACTTCAAGTCCTGCATTCACAGATGTAATACATGCTCGCAGTTAAGCAATGTATCCAGGGAGGCACCGCTAAGTTTATGGTCTTGGCCCTCCAAACCGTGGTCTAAGGTACACAGCGATTATGCAGGTCTGTTCTTGGGTAAAATGTTCCTCGTGGTTGTAGACACGTACTCCAAGTGGATTGAATGTGAGATAATGTTGACTAGCACGTCCGCTGCCACTACTGAAAACCTGCGGGCCATGTTTGCCACACACGGCCTACCCGATGAGCGACAACGGGCCATGTTTTATCAGTGCTGAGTTCAAACAATTCATGACTCTTAATGGGATCAAACATGTCACATCTGACCTGTTTAAACAGCGTCCAATGGTCAGGCAGAGAGAGCAGACCAAACCATCAAGCAAGGCTTGAAGAGGGTAACTGAAGGCTCACTGCAGACTCGCCTATCCTGAGTCCTGCTTAGCTACTGCACGAGACCCCACTCGCTCACTGGGATCCTACCTGCTGAACTCCTCATGAAAAGAGCACTTAAGACAAGGTTCTCGTTAGTTCATCCTGATCTACATGAACAGGTGGAGAGCAGGCGGCTTCAACAAAGTGCATACCATGATAGCGCAAATGTTTCACTCAAGATTGAAATCAATGATCCTGTATTTGTATTAAATTATGGACAAAGTTCCAAATGGCTTCCCGGCTTTGTCATCGCCAAAGAGGGGAGCAGGGTGTTTCAGGTCAAACTTTCAAATAGACTCATTCTCTGGAAACACTTGGACCAAATCAAACTCAGATTCACGGACTATCCTGAGCAACCCACCTTGGACCCTACCTTTTTTGATCCCCCAACATATACACCAGTTGCAACCGGCACCCAACTTGACCACGAAGCAGAACCCATCATCCACAACAGCCCAGCCAGGGCCCAACACACCAGGCAGCCCAACGAGAGCCCAACAAATGATTCAACAGCACCAGGTTCACACCGAGACGATCAACCAGGGCAAGAAGGGCCCCAGATTGACTCACATTGTAAATAGTTACACTATTGACTTTGGGTGGGGGGAGGGGGGTAGTGTTATATATGTAAACTTGTATTTACTCTATACAGCCACCAGAGGGCTCATCCCCTGGAGTCCCAAGGGATTCCATAATCCCTTGGGAGCACAGGTATTTAAGGAGGCTTCACAGGTTGGAGAGGCACTCTGGAGACACAATCTACACATTGATTGGGCTAATCTACATATTGATTGGACTAACCAAACTGATAGCAGTGGAGGAGGATTTCCTGGAGTGTATTAGGGATGGTTTTCCAGACCAATATATCGAGGAACCAACTAGGGAGCTGGCCATCCCAGACAGGGTGATGTGTAATGAGAAGGGACTAATTAGCAATCTTGTTGTGCGAGGCCCTTTGGGGAAGCTTGACCATAATATGGTAGAATTCTTTATAAAGATGGAGAGTGACACAGTTAATTCAGAAACTAGGGTCCTGAAATTAAGGAAAGGTCCCTTCGATGGTTTGAGGCATGAATTGGCTAGAATAGACTGGCAAATGATACTTGAAGGATTGACGGTGGATAGGCAATGGCAAACATTTAAAGATCACATGGATAAACTTCAGCAATTGTACATTCCAGTCTGGAGTAAAAATAAAACGGGGAAGGTGGCTCAAACGTGGCTAACAAGGGAAATTAAAGATAGTGTTAAATCCAAGGAAGAGACATAGAAACATAGAAACTAGGTGCAGGAGTTGGCCATTCGGCCCTTCTAGCCTGCACCGCCATTCAATGAGTTCATGGCTGAACATGCAACTTCAGTACCCCATTCCTGCTTTCTCACCATACCCCTTGATTCCCCTAGTAGTAAGGACTTCATCTAACTCCTTTTTGAATATATTTAGTGAATTGGCCTCAACAACTTTCTGTGGTAGAGAATTCCACAGGTTCACCACTCTCTGGGTGAAGAAATTCCTCCTCATCTCGGTCCTAAATGGCTTCCCCCTTATCCTTAGACTGTGTCCCCTGGTTCTGGACTTCCCCAACATTGGGAACATTCTTCCTGCATCTAACCTGTCGAACCCCGTCAGAATTTTAAACGTTTCTATGAGGTCCCCTCTCATTCTTCTGAACTCCAGTGAATACAAGCCCAGTTGATCCAGTCTTTCTTGATAGGTCAGTCCCGCCATCCCGGGAATCAGTCTGGTGAACCTTCGCTGCACTCCATCAATAGCAAGAATGTCCTTCCTCAGGTTAGGAGACCAAAACTGCACACAATACTCCAGGTGTGGCCTCACCAAGGCCCTGTACAATTGTAGCAACACCTCCCTGCCCCTGTACTCAAATCCCCTCGCTATGAAGGCCAACATGCCATTTGCTTTCTTAACCGCCTGCTGTACCTGCATGCCAACCTTCAATGACTGATGTACCATGACACCCAGGTCTCTTTGCACCTGCCCTTTTCCTAATCTGTCACCATTCAGATAGTAGTCTGTCTCTCTGTTTTTACCACCAAAGTGGATAACCTCACATTTATCCACATTATACTTCATCTGCCATGCATTTGCCCACTCACCTAACCTATTCAAGTCGCTCTGCAGCCTCATAGCATCCTCCTTGCAGCTCACACTGCCACCCAACTTAGTGTCATCCGCAAATTTGGAGATACTACATTTAATCCCCTCGTCTAAATCATTAATCCCCTCGTCTAAATCACAAATCCATGCTGACTTGGACCTATCATATTACCTCTTTCCAAATGCACTGCTATGACATCCTTAATAACTGATTCCATCATTTTACCCACTACCGATGTCAGGCTGACCGGTCTATAAATTGGCCAGAAAAAACAACAAACCTGAGGACTGGGAGAAATTTAGAATTCAGCAGAGGAGGACAAAGGGTTTAATTAAGAGGGGGAAAATAAAGTACGAGAAGAAGCTTGCCGGGTACATAAAAACTGACTGCAAAAGCTTCAATAGAAGTGAAGAGAAAAAGATTAGTGAAGACAAATGCAGTCGAATTCAGGTGAATTTATAATGGGGAACAAAGAAATGGCAGACCAATTGAACAAATACTTTGGTTCTGTCTTCACGAAGGAAAACACAAATAACCTTCCGGAAATGCTAGGGGACCGAGGGTCTCGTGAGAAGGAGGAACTTGAGGATATCCTTATAGGCAGGAAATTGTGTAAGAGAAATTGATCGGATTGAAGGCCGATAAATCCCCGGGGCCTGATAGTCTGCATCCCAGAGTACTTAAGGAAGTGGCCCTAGAAATAGTGGATGCATTGGTGATCATTTTGCAACAGTCTATCGACTCTGGATCAGTTCCAATGGACTGGAGGGTAGCTAATGTAACACCGCTTTTTAAAAAGGGAGGGAGAAAGAAAGCGGGTAATTATAGACCGGTTAGCCTGACATCAGTAGTGGGGAAAATGTTGGAATCAATTATTAAGGATAAAATAACAGCACATTTGGAAAGCAGTGATAGGATCAGTCCAAGTCAGCATGGATTTATGAAGGGGAAATCATGCTTGACAAATGTTATGGAATTTTTTGAGGCTGCAACTAGTAGAGTGGACAAGGGAGAACCAGTGGATGTGGTGTATTTGGACTTTCAAAAGGCTTTTGACAAGGTCCCACACAAGAGATTGGTGTGCAAAATCAAAGCACATGGTATTGGGGGTAATGTACTGACGTGGATAGAGAACTGGTTGACAAACGGGAAGCAGAGAGTTGGGATAAATGGGTCCTTTTCTGAATGGCAGGCAGTGACTAGTGGAGTGCCGCAGGGCTCAGTTCTGGGAGCCCAGCTCTTTACAATATACATCAATGATTTGGATGAAGGAATTGAGTGTAAGATATCCAAGTTTGCAGATGACACTAAACTGGGTGGCAGTGTGAGCTGTGAGGGGGACACGAAGAGGCTGGAGGGTGACTTGGACAGGTTAGGTGAGTGGGCAAATGCATGGCAGATGCAGTATAATGTAGATAAATGTGAGGTTATCCATTTTGGGGGCAAAAACGTGAAGACAGAATATTATCTGAATGGTGGCAGGTTCGAAAAAGGGGACCTGGGTGTCATGGTTCATCAATGATTGAAAGTTGGCATACAGGTACAGCAGGCAGTGAGGAAGGCAAATGGTATGTTGGCCTTCATAGCTAGGGGATTTGAGTATAGGAGCAGGGAGGTCTTACTGCAGTTGTACAGGGCCTTGGTGAGGCCTCACCTGGAATATTGTGTTCAGTTTTGGTCTCCTAATCTGAGGAAGGACTTTCTTGCTATTGAGGGAGTGCAGCGAAGGTTCACCAGACTGATTCCCGGGATGACAGGACTGACATATGAGGAGAGACTGAATCAACTGGGCCTTTATACATTGGAGTTTAGAAGGATGAGAGGGGATCTCATAGAAATATATAAGATTCTGACGGGACAGGACAGGTTCGATGCGGGTAGAATGTTCCCGATTTTGAGGAAGTCCAGAACCAGGGGATACATTCTTAGGATAAGTGGTAGGCCATTTAGGACTGAGATGAGGAGAAACTTCTTCACTCAGAGAGTTGTTAACCTGTGGAATTCCCTGCCGCAGAGAGTTGTTGATGCCAGTTCATTGGATATATTGACGAGGGAGTTATATATGGCCCTTACGGCTAAAGGGATCAAGGGGTATGGAGAGAAAGCAGGAAAGGGGTATTGAGGGAACGATCAGCCATGATCTTATTGAATGGTGGTGCAGGCTCGAAGGGCCGAATGTCCTACTCCTGCACCTATTTTCTATGTTTGTAATAAAATACGAAGGTCACACTTTAGTTTGAGTTCACAGTGTTCAGTCTTACTCTTTCTCCATACACAACATGAGTGATCACTGGCTGTTTATCATTGGGGGGCATTACAGCCAAGACTCTTGGGAGGAATTAAAAACATTGGCCAAAAAACATCCTGCACCCACGATGACCCTGCCTTCCCCCGCGTTACCAAGTTTTGATGAAATGAAAGATCCCTTCTTAGTATATGAGAGAAATATTTATTTAGAATAGAATGAAACTTCATCTCGGATTGTGGCACAGGGCAGCATTACACATTCTTGGGCCTGCTCTGCCCGTGTGCCTGTACATTCACACGTTAGTTGCATTATACGCTTCTGTTTCATTTACAGTACGTCGCACACTAATGTATGTAAGATACAGATTGGCTCGTTTCCACATCCACACTGGCACCAACACATTCAGTTAATACAAGGCACAACATTAAAGTCACAAACAGAGACACTTACATTTCTATAGCGCCTTTCACAACCTCGGGACGTCCCAAAGTGCTTTACAGCTTGCTATGGGAGCTTGCTGTGCCGTGTTTCCAACATTATACCGGCGCTTTGGGACGTCCTGAGGTTGTGAAAGGCGCCAAAGAAATGCAAGTTCTTTCTTTCCTCTCGGGCCCCAAACCCAGCCCTGCTCAGGATCATTTAAACATTGCGACAGCGGGCAGAAGCTGTGGGCACCCCCATGAGGAGCAGCGTGAAGCAAGCGAAATTCAGAAGCACACAGCTCTACTGAAGCAAAGGGAAATGATTCGCTTGTATCGGCTCATAAATCAAAAGGAGATATTTCAAACACTTTTAAAAAATAAAAACTATTGTTTATCAATGTGAGTGATGTTAACGGAAACCCTTCCCATTGCAGGATCTCATCAAACACTCCCTCCACTCCACCCAGTCTCTGAAGAATCCCCTCTCCCATTGTGTTATTTCCCCATCTCCCACAACAGCCCTCCTGTTGCCTCTCTGAGCGAGGCTTCCAGTTTTGTCCCATTGCCAATAACAACTGGGCTGAGACTGACCAAACTCATTTCACACAGTCAGTGGGGACCTCCATCCCTCAAGAGGGGGGCTTGAACCCAAGCCCCCCACACATCCATCCCCCACAGGGGTGAAAGGCCCCGAGTCCAACCCACATCAACACCTCATTCTCCTCAACACGTTCTTCAACACACATCACCCTTCGTTCACATTAATCCTGTGGAGGGGAAGGTGCAAGGGTTGGAGAAGTGGGATGAGGGGGAGGAGGAAGGGGGATGAGGAGCGGTGGGGCGGGGGGGTCGAGGAGTGAATGAGAAGTAGGGGGAGATGAGGAGCGGTAATGGTGACAATGGGGAGGGGAAGAGGGAAACGAGGATGGTGGTGATGGGGAGGAGGAGGGATGGGGAGTGGGTGAGGGTGGCGATGATGAGACTGTCCCTCCCTTAGCTCCTCCTTTTCCCCACCCTCTCCCTTTCTCCACTCTCTCCCTTCCCCCTCCCCGCCAAATCCCACCCATTCCTCTTCCCCTCCCCTCGCCCCCTTGCCCCTCATCACAAATATCCTCCCTCCTTTTCCCCCACCCCTTCCTACAAATAACCCCTTCAACGCACCTCCTCTGCCACCCCTTCCCCCCCCACAAACCCCCTCCTCTTCCCCTCCACAAAAATCCCCTCCTCTTCCCCCTCCCCACAAACCCCCTCCTCTTCCCCCTCCACAGAAATCCCCTCCTCTTCCCCCTCCCCACAAATCCCCTCCTCTTCCCCCTCCACAGAAATCCCCTCCTCTTCCCCCTCCCCACAAACCCCCTCCTCTTCCCCTTCCACAGAAATCCCCTCCTCTTCCCCCTCCCCACAAACCTCCTCCTCTTCCCCCTCCCCACAAATCCCCTCCTCTTCCCCCTCCACAGAAATCCCCTCACCTTCTTGCTCCACTCCCCATCTTTTCCCAGCTTAGATTGTTGTTACCATTTCCTGCAGCAGCTTCAGCAGAGCCAGTGTCGGCACTTGTTAATTCTGGTTAATTAAGAAAATATGAAAACAAGGGTTGTTCACATATCCATTTATAGGTGAACGTGCAAGGCACATTGAACAACGGGCAGTGGAACGATGTATGAGCGCAGTGTTCATTTTTACCATCATTATTGGGCTCTCCTGGTGCCCAGTACCTGCAATGCAGAGAATGTCAGGAGAATTAACCAGGGAGATAGAAGACTTGCCTCAATTCTATAATCGCTTCAGCAGCATCAAGGAATACAATGTTAGAACGACACTGTGATGGTGAGCCCAGGCAGGGTAGACGTTTCTCAGACATGCTTTCTGATGGGCCAGGAATCCACGTAAAAGGTCATGGGGGATTCCAAAAGTTCAGAGTTGGACAAATATGTCAGCTTTGTTCAGTGGGTAGCTCTCTCACCTCTGAGTCAAGGCTGTGGGTTCAAGTCCCATTCCAGACATCTGAGCACAAAATCTAGGCTAACAGTCCAGGGCAGTACTGAGAGAATACTGCACTATGCCAGGCACCATCTTTTGGATGAGAGGTTAAACCGAGATCCCGTCTCCCTCTCAGGTAGACATAAAATTTCCCACAGCATTATTCGAAGAGAAGTTCTCCCCTGTGTACTGGCCAATATTTATCCCTCAACCAGTGTCACTAAAAGCGATTATCTAATTATTTATCTCTTTGCTGTTTCTGGGACCTCATTGTGCACAAATTAGCTGCAACACTTCCAACATTACAACAGAAACTACACTTCACATGTACTTCATCGGATGTAAAGCGCTTTGGGACGTCCTGAGTTGGTGAAAGGCGCTATAGAAATGCAAGTTCTTTCTTTCTGCGCTAGACACCACCTGTGGCCACTATTTTTATTCCAACTGCTGCCTCCGGTGATTTCCTGCAGGATGGGATCAGGGACACTGGAAAAGGTTTGCAATGCCCACTTGCACGACAGCACTGATTAGGGTTGCCAACCCTCCAGGATTGTCCTGGAGTCTCCAGGAATTGAAGATTAATCTCCTGGGCACTGCTGAGAACAACCCTGGAGAAAAATCACAGTGGCATTAAAAAACATTATTTCAATGCTTTTATAAAAATTGTTGGTGATGGGAAAGGAAAGGCTATTTGACTGACACCTAACTTTCCAGTTGGGCCCGGTGGGCCGGACACCACGGGAAGGACATGTTGGGTGACCAATGGGGAGAGTGCGGAGGTGGGCATTTGGAGGGAGAGGGTCATGTGATGAAAGCTCCATGACTGTGACCAATTAGAGTTGGCAACCCTAGTATTGACAGCCGTCCCACTGCATGGGCTGGAGTGCGCTGTAAAATAATTGAGGGGCGGATGCCTCCGATGGCATGGAACGCAGTCTAAGGCGATAGATTTTCCCCAACCTCATACACCTGTCGCACTTTTCCTGGCTGCAGATGGGAAATGAAAGTCAAGTTGTGAGATGTAAACACTGTGCTAGTGTTCTCAGCAGAGTGGGGGTTAGTTGTTAACCTCGACTCCCCGGAACTGCCGAAGAGAAGGCTCCTGCGATACAGAGAGAGCATTAATCACTGAGAGTGCGCTGTATATAACTAATGGACACAAATATTTGTACTAATAAAATGGCTGACATGTCTCTAATTGGCTCTCCATTATCACATGACCTATTACTGATTTGTCCCCTTGGAGGATAAACCACACTGTGAAGTTTCTCCTGGAATGTGTAAATGGAACCGCCCAGCCCAAGTTCTGACTGACATTGCAAATTGTAATTTGATCCACTCTGACTTCTGAAGCCATAGAGGACAGATCTCGAACAACCCAAGTAAAGCCTACCAAGTTCCAGCCGATGTCCCTTACCCCAGTGCAAGTGCTTGCCCTTACACCCCTACCCCTCCCCACCATAAATGGGGCATTGTGTGCGGATTGTTAACAGGTTTATTTCGTATGAAGTGAATAGTGACAGTGTCATGACTTCTGGATTTCATCCACTCCAATAATGTCCCTTGTAACATGCACACCAAGCTTTCCCCCCCCCACCCTCCCACCGGATCTCTCTCTTCCTTCCCCTCCCCTCTCCTCTCCCCTCTCCCTCACTCACCCTCCCCTCTCCTCTTCCCCCCCTCCCTACCTCTCCCCCGCTGGCTCTCTTGCCCTCCCCCCCCCCCCTGCCCACCCGGGCTCTCTCTCCCTCCCTCCCTCTGTCATGTATCTCACATTACTGTATATAACTGTATCTTACCATGCTATACATGACTGTAACTGGATATGACCTGTAACAATAAGCATACCTCACCACCAGGGGTGCACTTGCAGGAGACACTCCATACCTGTCCCACTGAGGTACATAAAGGGAGGTCTCTGGCAAGTGCAGCATGGAGAGCTGGAATTAAAGGTGCAGGTCTTGAGTGACCTTGACTTCAGCATGTGTCTCGTGTAAGTCAGTACATTAGAGTCAAGACTTAACAGTGGCGACGAGTTACGGGATCACAGAATCCACAGAATGGCTACCAACAGCTCAGATGAGAAATACAATGCTGGAGACAATTGGGATGACTTTATAGAAAGGCTCCAGCAAAGCTTTGTGACCAAAGACTGGCTGGGCGACGATAAGGCAGACAAGAGAAGAGCCCATCTCTTGACCAGCAGTGGCTCGAAAACATACGCTTTAATGAAAGACCTGCTGGCACCCGAGAAACCAGCAAGCAAGTCATTTGAGGAGTTGAGCACACTGATGAGAGACCACCTGAAGCCAGCGAGCAGCCTACACATGGCCAGACACAGGTTCTACAACTACAGACACTGTGTGGGCCAAAGCATACCCGACTTCGTGGTGGAACTTCGGAGGCTGGCTAGTTCATGTGAGTTCCCCAATGAACTAAAGAGAGAAATACTGAGAGACTTTTTTATTGAAGGAATAGGCCACGCAGGCATATTCCGAAAGCTTATAGAGATTAAGAACTTGACTCTAGAGGCAGCAGCACTGGTCGCACAGACGTTCTTGGCAGGCGAAGAAGAAACGAGGCTGATCTATACTTCGGGTACGATAACCAACGAGGCATCGGAACAAGAGGTTCACATTGTGAAACAAACCGCTACCCCCACACACAGACAAAGGCAGGAGAGCAGGCCTTCAACAGCAGACAGTGGCGCCAGAAGCCATCAAAATCAAGGGCCACATGAATGGCCGATCACACCTCATCAACCCACAATGCGAGCAATCAACAACAGATTGAGAGAAGCTCAATGGAGATCAGCCAGACGCAGCTCATCCTTCGGAAAGAATGGAAACGGTCTGTGTTGGAGATGTGGGGGAAGGCACTCAACCAGGGGGTGTCGATTTCAGCATGCCGTTTGCAGAGACTGCAACTACACAGGGCATCTGGCTCGCATGTGCAGAAAAACAGCAGCTTGGCTGGTATACGAATCAGAAGGGTCGGAAAATGGACCAGAAGATGGTTGGAACAGTACATGGGACGCCGAGGTACAGCGGGTTAACACAATCAATTTCCACTGTTCTTACACCAAGACGCCTCCAATTATGATGAGGGTTCTACTCAACGGGATACCCGTCAACATGGAACTGGACACTGGGGCCAGTCAATCCCTCATGAGCGTTCAACAATTTGAACAGCTGTTGCCGCACAAAAGCAACAGATCAAAACTCACAAAGATCGACACCAAACTAAGGACCTATACTAAAGAAATCGTCCCAGTCCTTGGCAGCGCCATGCTCTCAATCATACACAAAGGGATAGTGAACTTCCCTGTGGATTGTCCCCGGGGATCTCCCAGCCCTGTTAGGGAGAAGCTGGCTAGCAGAACTTAATTGGAAATGGGATGATGTTCACACCATGTCGTCAGAGGAACGGACCTCCTGCTCAACAGTTCTAAGCCGTTTTGAACATCTCTTTCAGCCAGGTGTGGGCACCTTCAAAAGGACTAAAGTTAGAATCTACATCACACAGAATGCCAGACCGGTCCATCACAAGGCTAGAGCTGTGCCTTATGTGATGAGGGAAAAGATTGAAAATGAACTGGACCGTCTTCTGAGGGAAGGCATAATTTCTCCCGTGGAATTCAGCGACTGGGCAAGCCCCATCATCCCCGTCATGAAGCCTGATGGATCCGTGCGAATCTGTGGGGATTACAAGTCTACCATAAACAGAGTCTCCCTACAGGACCAATACCCGCTGCCCAGAGCGGAGGACCTATTTGCCACATTGGCTGGAGGAAAACTTTTCTCGAAATTTGACCTCACATCTGCGTATATGACGCAAGAACTGACCGAAGAGTCTAAGCTACTCACCACCATCAACACACATCGAGGCCTTTTTGTGTACAATCGATGTCCATTCGGCATCAGGTCGGCAGCTGCTATATTCCAGCGCAACATGGAGAGTCTGCTCAAGTCCATCCCGGGGACTGTTGTGTTTCAAGATGACATACTCATCACAACAGGGACACCGACTCTCATCTCCGCAATCTTGAGGAAGTACTAAGTCGATTGGATCGGGCAGGCCTTCGAGTTAAGAAATCCAAGTGTCTGTTTCTCGCGCCTGAGGTTGAATTTTTGGGCAGAAGGATTGGCGCTGATGGAATCCGCCCAACCGAATCCAAAACCGAAGCGATTCACCTGGCACCCAGGCCCCGGAATGTCTTGGAACTGCGCGCCTTTCTCGGGCTACTCAATTACTTTGGGAACTTTATGTAGAACTTGAGCACGCTGCTGGAGCCTCTCCACGTGCTACTCAGAAAGGGGTGCGATTGATTTTGTGGGGACGCCCAAGAATGCGCCTTCAATAAGGCATGTTCCAAGAGCATTTTAGCCTTTTTTGACCCAAGTAAAAAATTAGTCCTTACGTGTGATGCGTCAGCGTACGGGGTCGGGTGCGTTTTACAGCACGTCAATGATGCGGGTAAATTGCAGCCCGTTGCTAATGCCTTCAGGTCACTTTCGCCGGCGGAGCGCGGGTATGGTATGGTTGAGAAGGAGGCGCTCGCGTGCATGTATGGTGTCAAAAAGATGCACCAATACCTTTTCGTGGCCAAGTTTGCATTCGAAACCGACCACAAACCCCTCACGTCCCTACTATCCACGTGCAAGGCAATCAACGCCAACGCCTCGGCGCGCATTCAGCGGTGGGCACTCATGCTGGCGGCTTACGACTACACGATAAGGCACAGACCAGGCACAGACAACTGTGCCGATGCGCTTAGCAGGCTACCTCTGGCGACCACGGAAGGGTCCGACGAACAGACCTGTGAGATGGTCATGGCAATCAATGCCTTTGAATCCGCAGGTTCGCCCACGATGGCTCGCCAAATCAGAGTCTGGACGACCAGCGACCCCACGTTATCTGTAGTTAAAAGATGCGTTTTAACCGGTGACTGGGCAGAGGCTCGCGATGCCTGCCCCGAGGAGGTCAAACCCTTCCATCGGCACATGCATGAACTCTCACTGCAGGCAGACTGCCTGATGTGGGGCAGCCGAGTTGTTATGCCCTTACGAGGCAGGGAGGCGTTTGTCCGGGAGCTCCATCGCAAGCACCCGGGGATCGTCCTTATGAAGGCCGTAGCCAGATCTCATGTCTGGTGGCCTGGCATTGACGCGAACTTGGAGCTCTGCATCCGTCGGTGCACCATTTGTGCTCAACTCAGTAATGCCCCCAGGGAGGCCCCCCTAAGCCCCTGGCCCTGGCCCACCAAACCGTGGTCGCGGGTGCATATAGACTATGTGGGCCCATTCATGGGCAAAATGTTCCTCGTAGTCATTGGTGCATTTTCAAAATGGATCGAGTGCACCATTTTAAACATGAGCACCACCTCCACCACTGTGGAGAACCTTAGAACCATGTTTGCAACGCACGGCATTCCTGACATGTTGGTCAGTGATAATGGTCCGTGCTTCACCAGCGCAGAATTTCACGATTTTATAGTTGACCATGGTATAAATCACGTTAAGACGGCACCTTTCAATCCGGCCTCCAATGGCCAGGTGGAGCGAGCAGTGCAGATCATTAAACAAGGCATGCTCAGAATCCAAGGTCCCACGTTGCAGAGCCGCCTGTCGCGACTGCTGCTGGCATACAGATCTCGTCCGCATTCATTGACTGGGGTTCCCCCCGCGCAACTATTGATGAAACGAACCTTAAAGACCAGGCTCTCGTTAATCCTCCCAGACATGCATGAAATTGTTGAGGCTAAGTGTCAAAAGCTAACTGAGTACCATGACCGAAATTCGAGGAGGAGGTGGAATGAGATAGGGGATAAAGTGTTTGTGCTAAACTATGGCCGGGGTCCCAAATGGCTTGCAGGGATAGTAACAGACAAAGAGGGAAACAGGCTACTGGTTGTACAAATGGACAATGGCCAAACCTGCCGGAGGCATGTAGACCAAGTAAAAAGTAGATTCACTGATAACACTGAAGAACCAGAGGCAGACTACAATGTGGAACTCACACCACGCCTGGTGGACAGACAGGTGGAACAACCTGAGGAAAGGGCAGTCTCAACAGAATCTCAGGTGAGATACCAGCAATCACACCGAACGAAAAACAAGCATCAAGGCAAGCAACTGAACCACAACTAAGACGCTCCACGCGAGAGCGCAGACCACCTGAGAGACTGAATGTATAAAGGCAATAAGACCTTGGGGGAGGGTGATGTCATGTATCTCACATTACTTTATATAACTATCTTACCATGCAAAACATGACTGTAACTGGATATGACCTGTAACAATAAGCATACCTTACCACCAGGGGTGCACTTGCAGGAGACACTCCATACCTGTCCTACTGAGGTATATAAAGGGAGGTCTCAGGCAAGTGCAGCACTGGAGAGCTGGAATTAAAGGTGCAGCTCCCGAGTGACCTTGACTTCAGCATGTGTCTCGTGTTAGTCAGTACATAGAGTCAGGACTTAACATCCTCAAAAAAAACAACCCTTGACCCCACTTTGCTTGCCAACTATCACCCCATCTCCAACCTCCCTTTCCTGTCCAAACCACTTGAACATGTTGTCGCCTCCCAAAGCCATGACCATCTTTCCATGAATTCAATATTCGAATCCCTTCAATCTGGTTTTCACCACAGTACCGGAGCAGCTCTCATCAAAGTCACAAATGACATCCTTTATGAGTGTGACAAAGGTAAACTATCTGGGGTGTGAATGGCAGAATAATTGCCAGCTGCCATGGGAAAGAGAAAAAAAATAAAAATTACAAGGGTGGGGGGTAAGCGTGGAGGGTTGTAAAAAAAAGGGAAGGAAAGGGAACAAAATATGGTCAGAAGCACTTTACAGCCTTCTGGACTCAACATCGAGTCCAACAATTTCAGACCATAATCTCTGCCTTTGTTCCTCTCCTCTCCTTTTCAGGGCCCCTGCACTTTCTTAAAAATTTGTTATATCTCGAACTTTTCCAGATCTGACGAAGTGTCACAGACCCGAAACATTAACTGTTTCTCTCCACAGATGCTGCCTGACCCACTGAGATTTCCAGCATTTTCTGTTTTTATTTCAGATTCCAGCATCCGCAGTATTTTGCTTTCGTATTATGGGAATTTGATAGTGCTGTTGTAAATGACTTGGAAGAGTTTTTTTGCAGAGATGGTTTTGGTAATAGTGCCCCTGCGTGTGACTGCAAATCCTTACCTGCTCCTCTTTAGTGTCAATGACTATCAGGTGAGACCGGGTGGAGAAGCAATGCATGTTAGCTGCGTTCCAGTCCTTCACAGATGATGAAAAGTAGTAACATTTGCCTTCAAAGTACTTCCAGCCGGTGGCACAATGTGTACATTGGGAATCTGTAAACACACGACAAATAGTTACTCTGTGAAACATAAATTCCACGGCTTGTTCATTTCATTACCTGTTATTACACGGGAGAAAGCAGTGTGCTGTGCAGCTTGGTGGTACTACTGGTGTCCTAAACTCACTCAGGTTCCTCAATACAATTTTTCTCCACAGAAGGCAGTTGAGCTGTGAGGCCTAAAAACTGCCTATTTTTACCTGACTATTTATATATTTCAGAAGGCAAGTCCCCTTCAAGAGACTGAACAGCTTTCGGAATTGGCACACTTGCTTTAGCAGCAGTCTGCTCATGCTACAATAACATAAGAACATAACATAAGAGCATAAGAATTAGGAACAGGAGTAGGCCATCTAGCCCCTCGAGCCTGCTCCGCCATTCAACAAGATCATGGCTGATCTGGCTGTGGACTCAGCTCCACTTACCCGTCCGCTCCCCGTAACCCTTAATTCCCTAATTAGTTAAAAATCTATCTATCTGTGATTTGAATACATTCAATGAGTTAGCCTCAACTGCTTCCTTGAGCAGAGAATTCCACAGATTCACAACCCTCTGGGAGAAGAAATTCCTTCTCAACTCGGTTTTAAATTGGCTCTCCCGTATTTTGAGGCTGTGCCCCCTAGTTCTAGTCTCCCTGACCAGTGGAAACAACCTCTCTGCCTCTATCTTGTCTATCCCTTTCATTACTTTAAATGTTTCTAAAAGTTCACCCCTCATCCTTCTGAACTCCAAGTAAAGACCCAGTCTACTCAATCTATCATCATAAGGTAAGCCCTTCATCTCCAGAAGCAGCCTAGTGAATCGTCTCTGTACCCCCTCCAAAACTAGTATATCCTTCATTAAGTAAGGTGTCCAAAACTGCACGCAGTACTCCAGTGCGGCCTCACCAATACCCTATACAGTTGCAGCAGGACCTCCCTGCTTTTGTACTCCATCCCTCTCACAATGAAGGCCAACATTCCATTCGCCTTCCTGATTACCTGCTGCACCTGCAAACCAACTTTTTGGGATTCATGCACAAGGACCCCCAGGTCCCTCTGCACCGCAGCATGTTGTAATTTCTCCCCATTCAAATAATATTCCCTTTTACTGTTTTTTTTTCCAAGGTGGATGACCTCACATTTTCCGACACTGTATTCCATCTGCCAAATCTTAGCCCATTCGCTTAACCTGTCTAAATCTCTTTGCAGCCTCTCTGTCCTCTACACAACCCGCTTTCCCACTAATCTTTGTGTCATCTGCAAATTTTACTACACTCTGTCCCCTCTTCCAGGTCATCTATGTATATTGTAAACAGTTGTGGTCCCAGCACCGATCCCTGTGGCACACCACTAACCACCGATTTCCAACCTGAAAAGGACCCATTTATCCCGACTCTCTGTTTTCTGTTAGCTAGCCAATTCTCTATCCATGCTAATACATTTCCTCTGACTCCGCGTACCTTTATCTTCTGCAGTAACCTTTTGTGTGGCACCTTATCGAATGCCTTTTGGAAATCTAAATACACCACATCCATCGGTACACCTCTATCCACCATGCTCGTTATATTCTTAAAGAATTACAGTAAATTAGTTAAACCTGATTTCCCCTTCATGAATCCATGTTGCGTCTGCTTGATTGCACTATTCCTATCTAGATGTCCCGCTATTTCTTCCTTAATGATAGCTTCAAGCATTTTCCCCACTACTGATGTTAAACTAACCGGCCTATAGTTACCTGCCTTTTGTCTGCCCCCTTTTTTGAGGCGTTACATTAGCTGCTTTCCAATCCGCTGGTACCTCCCCAGAGTCCAGAGAATTTTGGTAGATTATAACGAATGCATCTGCTATAACTTCTGCCATCTCTTTTAATACCCTGGGATGCATTTCATCAGGACCAGGGGACTTGTCTACCTTGAGTCCCATTAGCCTGTCCAGCACTACCCCCACCCTAGTAATAGTGATTATCTCAAGGTCCTCCCTTCCCACATTCCCGTGACCAGCAATTTTTGGCATGGTTTTTGTGTCTTCCACTGTGAAGACCGAAGCAAAATAATTGTTTAAGGTCTCAGCCATTTCCACATTTCCCATTATTAAATCCCCCTTCTCATCTTCTAAGGGTCCAACATTTACTTTAGTCACTCTTTTCCGTTTTATATATCGGTAAAAGCTTTTACTATCTGTTTTTATGTTTTGCGCAAGTTTACTTTTGTAATCTATCTTTCCTTTCTTTATTGCTTTCTTAGTCATTCTTTGCTGTTGTTTAAAATTTTCCCAATCTTCTAGTTTCCCACTAACCTTGGCCACCTTATACGCATTGGTTTTTAATTTGATACTCTCCTTTATTTCCTTGATTATCCACGGCTGGTTATCCCTTCTCTTACCGCCCTTCTCTTTCACTGGAATATATTTTTGTTGAGCACTATGAAAGAGCTCCTTAAAAGTCCTCTGCTGTTCCTCAATTGTGCCACCATTTAGTCTGTGTTTCCAGTCTACTTTAGCCAACTCTGCCCTCATCCCACTGTAGTCCCCTTTGTTTAAGCATAGTACGCTCGTTTGAGACACTACTTCCTCACCCTCAATCTGTATTACAAATTCACTTATTCCTAGAGGATCTTTTACTAGGAGATCGTTTATTATTCCTGTCTCATTACACAGGACCAGATCTAAGATAGCTTGCTCTCTTGTAGGTTCTTTAACATACTGTTCTAAGAAACAATCCCATATGCATTCTATGAATTCCTCCCCCAGGCTACCCTGTGCGATTTGATTTGACCAATCGATGTGTTGGTTAAAATCCCCCATGATTACTGCCATTCCTTTTTCACATGCCTCCATTATTCCCTTGATTATTGCCCCACCGTGAAGTTGTTATTTGGGGGCCGATAAACTACGCCCACCAGTGACTTTTTCCCCTTACTATCTCTAATCTCCACCCACAGTGATTCAACATTTTGTTCATTAGAGCCAATATCGTCTCTCACAACTGCCCTGATATCATCCTTTATTAACAGAGCTACCCCACCTCCTTTCCCTTCATGTCTATTTTTCTGAATCGTCAGATACCCCTGTATGTTTAATTCCCAGTCTTGGCCACCCTGCAACCACGTTTCTGTAGTGGCCACCAAATCATACCCATTTGTAATGATTTGTGCCGTCAACTCATTTACTTTATTTCGAATGCTGCGTGCGTTTAGGTAGAGTGTTTTAATACTAGTTTTTAAACCATGATTTTTAGTTTTGACCCCTCCTGCAGCCCCTTTTTATTCATACATATTTTCCCTTCCTATCACCTTGTGGTTTACACTTACCCCACTGCTACTCTGCTCTGTTGCATCCTGCCTTTTGCATTCTTTCTTGGGGTCCTGTTCATCTGAGCTCTCACCCACTCTAACTAGCTTAGAGCCCTCTCCTGGGTTCCGAATACTCCTCGCATTGAGGCACCGAGCTTTCATGCTTGCCTTTTTATTACACTGAGACCCTATGGCCACGCTACATTGAGGCCTCCTGGCAGGAAGAACACGCCCAGAATTACATTGCAAAGTGAGTTTAGTGCGGGGTGAACGTCAATTAGCCACCATTGCCAATTTATCGGTCCTGCCATGCCAACATTTTTGATAGCTGTTAACACCGGACCGCCGTGGCACTGGCAGCTTTTTATCGGTATCGAATTTCTTTAAGAAAAGCTCTTTGGTGTCAAAAGAGTTTGGTTAAACCTTGTATTTGTGACTAAATTCATCACTTTTTCCACATTTGAAAGTTGTTTTTTAATGCAGCTACTTTACTGTCAGAATGTCACTGATGACTGGGTTTCTTTTTTTTATTGGTTACTGGGATGTGGGCATCGCTGGCAGGGCCAGAATTTATTGCCCATCCCTAATCGCCCTTGAGAAGGTGGTGGTGAGCCGCCTTCTTGAACCATTGCAGTCCTTGTGGTGAAGGTGCTCCCATAGTGCTGTTAGGGAGGGAGTTCCAGGATTTTGACCCAGCGACGATGAAGGAACGGTGATATATTTCCAAGTCAGGATGGTATGTGACTTGGAGGGGAACTTGGAGCAGATGGTATTCTCATGCACCTTGTCTTTCTAGGTGGCCGAGGTCGCGGGTTTGGGAGGTGCTGTCGAAGCCTTGGCGAGTTGCTGCAGTGCATCTTGCAGCCACGGTGCGCTGGTGGTGGAGGGAGTCAATGTTTAAGGTGGAGAATGGGGTGCCAATCAAATGGGCTGCTTTGTCCTGGATGGTGTCGCACTTATTGAGTGTTGTTGGAGCTGCACTCATCCAGGCAAGTGGAGCGTATTCCATCACACTCCTATCTTGTGCCTTGTAGATGGTGGAAAGGCTTTGGGGAGTCAGGAGGTGAGACACTCACCACAGAATACCCAGCCTCTGGCCTGCTCTTGTAGCCACAGTGTTTATGTGGCTGGTCCAGTTAAATTTCTGGTCAATGGTGACCCCCCCGCCCCGCCACCCCAGGATGTTGATGGTGGGGGATTTGGCAATGGTAATGCCATTGAATGTCAAGGGATAGTGGTTAGACTCTCTTGTTGAAGATAGTCATTGCCTGGCACATGTGTGGCATGAAAGTTACTTGCCACTTATCAACCCAGATGTGAATAGCATGAAGTCCTCCACCCTGAGTATATTCTGTCCCCTTTGCTACCCTCAGTGCTTCTTCCAAGTGGTGTTCACCATGGAGAAGTACAGATTCATCAGCTGAAGGAGGGCAGTAAGTGGTAATTAGCAGGAGATTTCCTTGCTCATGCTTGACCTGATGCTATACGTCAATGTTGAGGACTCCCAGGACCACTCCCTCCCAACTGTATACTATAGGACAGGTGGGACACGACATATGAGGGACGGTGTCTGGGACATTGGCTGAAAGATATCATTCTGTGAGTATGACTATGTCAGGCTGTTGCTTGACTAGTCTGTGGGACAGCTCTCCTAATTTTGGCACAAGTCTCCAGATGTTAGTGAGGAGGACTTTGCAGGGTCAACTGGGCTGGGTATGCCATTGTCGTGTCCAGAGCTGGTGCTCGGTTGATGCCGGGTGGTCCGTCCGGTTTTATTCTTATTGTTTTTCTTCGCAGTTTGGTACAATTGAGTGGCTTGCTGGGCCATTTCAGAGGGCAGTTAAGAGTCAACCACGTTGCTGTGGGTCTGGAGTCAAATATAGGTCAGACCGGGTAAGTCCGGTCGTTTCATGGGGCGCAAAATTGGCCAGGAGGTGCTCCGTTTTTCTTTGGAGCAACTTGATTTTTCTGGAGTATCTTAAAAATCCCCATTTTACACATTCAATTTGCGCCAGTGTAAGTGAGTTTGTTAGGATTTTTTTTAGTTTAGTTTAGTTTTTTTTTACAAAAGGGGGCGTCACCAACCACCTATGCCCGTTTTGGCCATTTAGGCCACTTTCGACAGCTAATAGTTACTCCAAACTGACTTTGGCCAACATATGTGGCCACTTGTGGCTGCACAGAAAACCCTTGCGGAGAGTTAAGAAATCAGCGCAGGTAGGTACATCAGAGGCCAGCAGAACTTAATGACTTGACTAAAGAATGTGAATAGGATCAAACAGCTATATAGGACATCATGTGACAAACTTCGCAAAGTTAATTTACTATATAACAGAAGCATTCATGGAAGCTTAAACAACAAAAATAAAAAAAGTAAACAGACAAAACATATTTACATAATTTTTTCAAAATATCCAAATACGAAATAGAAGTACCTCCTGCTAGTAATTCTTATGTTCTCCCAGCCGCCTAAGCTCATTCACCATCACCCCGTCCCTTACAAACAACCCTACCTCCTGGGGTTGGGGATCAGACCCTCTAGGATCAGAACAGCAACTCGGGTCAGAGATCGGACACGTCTGGGGATCAGATCTTCCCTAGAGGCCGGGTATCGGATAGCCCACGGGATCGGAACCCCTTACTCCCATGGGGTCGGTGATCGAATCCACCCTGCGGTTTGGAATTCCCCCCGCCGGATCAAAACTCCCCCCCCCCGGATCAAAACTCCCCCCATTCCTGCTGCCCCGGCTTGGGCCTCATACCAACCTGCTTGTTGTGGCCTTCTAGCCAGGGAAGGCAGCGGGCCGGCCTGTGCAAGAGGCCACTCGACCTGGGATAGGGGCAGGATGCATCGGGTCCCACGCTGCCCCACAGAGGCTGCGGGCCGGAGCTACTGCGCATGCGTGCACACTCCAACGGGCATGTGGAGAGCTGCCGACACTGTTTCTGGCGCACGGCCCCAGCTCCACCCCCCAATCGACTGGCCACACCGCGCCAAGTCCCGGGAGAGGCAGCACAGCGGCCAGAATCAGAGGACATTTTATCGGCGCCCTTTTCAGCCGACAAAGTCGGAGCATCTCTGGTGAATGCGCCGAAAAAAGGGGCGGGCCAATTTTGAGCCCATGGTCGCCATTACTGACACTAGCTTTTCGTTCCAGATTTATTTAATTCACTGAATTTAAATTTCTCAGCTGCCGTGGTGGTATATTTGAACTCATTTCTCCGGATCATTAGTTCTGGCCTCTGGATTACTAGTCCAATAACATAACCACTGTGCTACAATACCCCCTATACTGTTCTTTAATGAAGGGAGCGATCAAGGGTTAACAAGGGCTATTGATGCAGGGGGATTTTTTGTCTTTTATCAGGTGAGTGGAGTGAGAAGGTCACCGAGAGGGCTTCACCTGGTCCGTGCCTCTGTCTGCCCTTCTCTTCTGCTGTGCTCTAACAGGCCCACCTGCTGCTCATCCTGGATGTTGGACTGCTACTCATCCTCCAACCAGAGTACGTCGGCAATGCAAGGCTCCCATGGCAAGAGAATGCATAGTAAAAGGTGAGAATAAATGAATGTGGAAGTTTACCAAAGTCATCAGAATCCAATGAGCCCAGCAGCACGTGCGCAGATGTCAGCCGTGGTTCAGTGGGTAGCACTCTCACCTCTGAGTCAGAGGTCCCACTCCAGAGACTTGAGCACAAAATCTAGGTTGACACTTCAGTGCAATACTGAGGGAGTGCTGCACTGTTGGAGGTGCTGTCTTTTGGATGAGCTGTTAAACTCCCAGATCCCTTGGCACTATTTCAAAGAAGATCAGGAGAGTTCTCCCCAAGTCCTGGCTAATATTTATCCCTCAGCCAACATTACTTAAAAACAGATTATCTGGTCATTATCACATTCTGTTTGTGGGAGCTTGCAGTGCGTAATTTCCTTTAATTACAACAGTGGCTACACTTCAAAAATACTTTATTGATGTGAAGCACTTTGGGACATCCTGAAAGATTCTATAGAAATGCAAGGCTTTATTTAATTCTCTTTCTGTAACCTTCTGGTCTCCGGTAAGGTAATTCTTGTAGCAGCTCTGGTTAGTCAGTTTCTGAGGCCAATCCTGCGAGGTTTTACTGGGCGGGTTGGCTGCTGGTGGGACTCCTTCTCGCACATTTAAAGCAGTGGTGACATTACCCCCCCCCCTGCCCTTTTCTGGTGGGTGCCTTCCTCACACATTCCAGCTCATCAGCGTAAATGGCAGTCAGCATGCCCAGAGTGGGTGCGATGGGTAGTCGGTTTTCACGATGTTAACCGCTGACTTGCTCAATTCATGCCCGGTTCGTACAGTTAAAATCGGAACCATGACTCCAACCAACAGCATCAAGAGCAGATTAACTTCTTCCTTACTTGTAATTAGTTGGAGCTTGCTGTGCACAAACCAGCTGCTTTTGTTCATCCACAGAACATAATGAGCCCAACTTCAAAGTGATTCCGTGGCTGAGAGGCACTTTGAGACGTCCCAAGTGCCTGAATACACACTAACTCCAATATCATTGTTTCCTTCTCTTCAAACCCAAACTTGGGAGTCACCACTTGATTGGCCTCGTTTCCTCAGCAGCTCTGTACAAGCGTGATGGTGATGGGAGCTCAGGGCCATGGCCCTTCACCCAGGTTTCTCAATAATGAAACAGCAGCTTTGCAGTAATGGCCCGGATTATTTCTACGATCCGACGCCCTGGAGTCTCGCGGTGGCTCTTACCTGATAGGTTCAGGCACAGCTTCTTGCGGAGGTTGTCAGTGTCTTCCCGCAGCGACGACACCTTGTTCGATATTTCAGTATCTGTTCAAGAACAATGGTGTCAATGAATCATTCTGGTATTGTAGGGACCAAGGGATCAGACAGACACAGTGGGCAATGTGCGGTGGGGGTTTGGCTGGGGGAAGTGGGTAAAGGAAGATCAGAAAAATATATTAAAAATTATGGAAACATTTCAATTGAGATAAATCTCAGACTCAGACTCTGGAGGCGAGAAATGTCTTGTTTGAATGTGTTCTCAATCGCTGTCAGTTTTGTTGACCGCTCAGTGCCTATAAATAGTAAATATGATTATGGACAAGTTAAAGATTCAACAGATGGTGTTGAATGTTCAATAACACACTGCATGTTCAGTAACACATCGTGTGGAGTAAAACTCACTGAGTGACAAATAAATCACTGAGAATACAATAACACACTTGGGGGGCGGTGAAATTGCCCTGCGACCCGATTGGGGGCAGTTTCCTGCTGGGGCTGTGACTTGTTGCGGCTGAATTGGGTTTACCGCCCCCCCCCAAAGGAAGTGGAGTGCAATCTCGCGTGCTCCAGTTACTTTAGTGGCGGGACCATTAGCGCTTTTGGGCGAGTAGTGACACGTTTCTACGCCCCTCCCCTTCACTTAAAAGGGACGGCCGCTGCACACTTTGCAAGGCCTCTGATGGCCTCCACTAGACCGTCACTGAATTTCGCCCCCTTGGCATCCAATTACACATGGAGTGTAAAAAAGCACACTGTGCATACCGTAACACATCACTCATCATCATCATCATAGGCAGTCCTTCAAAATCGAGGAAGACTTGCTTCCACTCTAAAAGTGAGTCCTCAGGTGACTCTACAGTCCAATACAGGAATTACAATCTCTGTCACAGGAGGAAAGGGTGGGTGGGGAGCCTGGTTTGCCGCACGTTCCTTCTGCTGTCTGTGTTTGATTTCTGCATGCTCTTGGCGACAAGACTCAAGGTGCTCAGTGGGCGGATCATCACTGGGTGTTGAATAACACATTGTGTGGGCCATATCGCACTGGATGTACAATTGGGGGAGGGGCCGAAATTCATTTCCCCAAGAAAGCTGGTGCACCGACCCGTTTTTGAAATGTTTTTCTCCCAGGATTGTTGAAGCGGCCTCGCCGTTGGTTTTCAGCACTTAAGTTTTTTTTTAATATTGGACCGGAAGTCAGTCACAGTGGGGGCAGGAGACCGACTGAAAGGCAGGCTAAGAGCTGAATTTGGGTTGGGACCCGGACTCCGCCACTGACAATCAGCGATGGAGTAGTGGTGACATCACCAGTCATTTTATCAGTCATTTTAAATCTTCGGCCACTGGGCTACCAGCGAGGGTTTCGGCTGGGCCAGCGGCCTGGCACCCAAGAGGGGTGGTCGGCTGGCAAAAATAAATACATGGCGGCCGCGGCAGTGGGCCCTCCCCTTGAAAGGCCGCCGCACTGCCGGGTTGCACACACTCCGGATAAGGTGCACCGACAATTTGGGTAGGGTCAGCCAGTTGATCACAAAGCGGCGGCCACAGGATTCCCCAGCATGGCCTCCACAAACGGACAGTAATGGGTCTTTCTAATAACACACCCAGGGGCCGTAATTGCCCCCCCCGGCCGAAACGGGGCACACGCACCACATTCCACCACCGATATGGATTGTGTGGTAATTAGAGGGAATCTCTGCTTTTTCGGGCCCATGAGGCAGCCACAGGGGAGACACTGCGGCGTGGTGTAAGGATAGGTCTGCTTAAGATGGGTTGTAAGGACTTGCACAAGAGTGATAATTAATTACGTGAATGTTTTGGAAGCTCTAATAAATGTTTATTTTGTGTTTGAACTTTGTGATCAGGTCTCTCATTTTACTGTGCAGGAATGATGTGTGAGAAGGCTCACAGGTTGGCCCATGGACATGGCCAGTTGCAGGCTCAACTGGGCATTGAGTTATGTGAACTGTGCAGCTAGGAGACGGCGTTTTGCTTCCCTTGCAGGGTCACGATGGCGACGCCCCATCTTGCTCCTCTTCCTGTGCCTCCTCCTCCTCCACAGGTGCCACTGCTGCCTCGTCCTCCAATGGCTGTGCCCTCATGATGGTGAGGTTATGGAGCATGCAGTACACCACCACGAATATGGAGACAAGCTCAAGCGGGTACTGCAGCACACTCCCTGAGCAGTCCAGGCAACGTTTGAGAATGCCAATAGTGTGTTTGATGATGGTCCTGGTGGCCGTCAGACTCTCATTCTATGCGAGCTGCCCAGCAGTTCTAGGGTTGCGTGGAGGAGTCATGAGCCAAGTGTTCAGCGTGTAGCCCTTATCACCAGGAAGCCAGCCGCAATCTTCATTGGGACCAGTGAGGGGGCGTGGCCCACCGCTCTGGCGCAGTATAAAAGAATCGTGGCTGCTGCCAGGAAACCGGGCATCTACTTGCAAGATCTTGCGGTTGTGGTCGCAAACGAGATAAACATTGAGGGAGAGGAAGCCCTTGCATTTTCTGAATTGCTCTGGAGTTTGTTGGGGTGCCCTGAGGAGACCGACATGGGTGCAGTCAATGATCCCCTGGACCCTGGGGACCCTGGAAGCATTGCATGGGAATGCAGTCTGGTGCTCCAATTGCTTGCCTCTGGTCATGGGGAAGGAGCTGTAGTCAGCCCTCCTCCTATACAGAGTATCTGTGACTTCCCGTATCAAGGTGTAGGTTGCAAACTGCGAGATGTTGCACATGTCCCCAGTGGCAGCTTGGAAGGGCCTAGTTGCATAAAAGTTGAGGGTGATAGTAACCTTAGATGCCACGCTCGGGTGTCCTCATCCGTGTCTGTGGCTCCAATTCTGCCTGCAGGAGATTACAGAGCTCAGTCACGATGTCCTTCCTGAATCTAAGTCTGCGGAGGTACTGATCGTCATTGGATTTGGGCATGGTGCCGGAGGATTGGAGGACTGCCTTGTTTAAGAAGGGAGAAAGGGATAGGCCGAGTAATTACAGGCCTGTTAGCCTCACCTCAGTGGTGTGAAAATTATTGGAAACAATGCTGAAAGACAGGATAAATCTAAATTCGGAAAGACAAGAATTAGTTAGGGACAGTCAGCACGGATTTGATGAGGGAAGATCGTGTTTGACTAACCTGATTGAATTTTTTGAGGAGGTAACCAAGAGGATTGATAAGGGTAGTGTATACGATGTAGTGTATATGGACTGTAGCAAAGATTCTGATAAGGTCCCACATGATAGACTAGTCACGAACATTAAAGCCCATGGAATCCAGGGCAAAGTGGCAAGTTGCATCCATAATTGGCTTAGAGGCCATGAAGCAAAAGGTTGATGGGTGTTTTTGTGATTGGAAGGATGTTTCCAGTGGGATTCTACAGGGCTCAGTACTGAATCCCTTGCTTTTTGTGGTATATATCAACGATTTAGATTTGAATATAGGGAGTATGATTAAAAAGTTTGCAAACGTCACTAAAATTGGCTGTGTGGTTGTTAAGGAAGAGGAAAGTCATGGGCTGCAGGAGGATATCAATCTACTGGTCAGGTGGGCAGAGCAGTGGCAAATGGAATTTAATTCAGAGAAGTGTGAGGTAATGGACTTTGGGAGGACGAATAAGGAAATGGTATACACATTAAGCGGTAGGCCATTTAATAGTGTAGCTGAATAAAGGGACCTTGGAGTGCTTGTCCACAGATCCCTGAAAGTAGCAGGCCAGGTTGATAAGGTGGTTAAGAAGACATACTGAATGCTTGCCTTTATTGGCCGAGGCAATGAATATAAGAGCAGGGAGGTTATGCTTAAATTGTATAATACTTTGGTTAGGCCACAGCTGGAGTACTGCATGCAGTTCTGGTCGCTGTATTTTATAAGAAGGACGTGATTGCACTAAAAAGGGTACAGAGGAGACTTACTAGGATGCTGCCTGGAATGGAGAATCTTAGTTATAAGTATAGATTGGATAGGCTGGGTTTGTTCTCCTTGGAACAGAGGAGGTTGAGAGGAGACCTCATCAAGGTGTACAAAATATTGAGGGGCCTGGACATAGTGGATAGTAAGGGACTATTTCCATTGGTGGAGGGGTCTATTATGAGGGGGCATAGTTTTAAGGTGGTTGGTGGAAGATTGAGGGGATTTGAGGTGGGGCTTCTTTACACAGTGTTGTGGGGATCTGGAACACTGCCTGGAAGAGTGGTGGATGCAGAAATCCTTACCACTTTTAAGAGATGGTTGGCTGGGCATTTATAGTGCCGTAATCTGCAGGGTTACGGACCTAGAGTTGGTAATTGGTATTAGACTGGATAACCTCTTGTTGGCCGGCGCAGTTATAATGGTAAATACTGCAGGAAATCGAATACAGCCCGGATGATCTCCTGGACAAGTTTTGATCGTCTGTGATTCGTTCATAATAAAGGATGAAACTGAGTACTGTGTACAATGAGCAAGTGTGACCTTAGCTCCTTTAATTAGACTCTAGAGTGCAGGTACCTCATGGGTGGCCTGCTTATATACCGTGCTCCCAAGGGATGCTGGGACCCCTTGGGATTCCAACAGGTAGGCCCGCTGGTGGTAGAGTAATACAGGTTACAAGTGGTTAAATACATCACATCACTCCCCCGTGAAGTCAATAGTACACTTATTTACAAGGTGAGACAATCTGGGGCTTTTCGCTCCCTTGTCGATCGTCTCGGTACGACTGCGGTTGTGGGTGAGTTGGTTAGTTCTTCACTGGGCTGCTGGGCAGCCGGCCTTGCCGGGCTGCTCGGGATGGTGAGTTCGGCTTCGTGGTCAACCATGATGTCAGTTGCCACTAGTGTGTGTGTTGGAGGGTCAAAGTTGGTGGTGTCTTCATCGGGTTGTTTGTAGCTGTTGGTGAACTGCAGTTTGATTTTGTCCAAATGTTTGACTGATGTCCAAATGACTAGGACATCAGGCAGACCGTGCGTGGCAAACATGGTTCGTAGGCTTTCAATAGTGGCCATGGATGTGCTTACAGACATTATCGCACATTCAATCCATTTTGAGTAAGCGTCCACGACAACCAAAAACATTTTGCCTAGAAATGGGCCCGCATAGTCCACGTGGATCCTCGACCACGGTTTTGAGGGCCACGACCACAAACAGCGGTGCCTCTCTGGGTGCATTGCTCAGCTGAGAGTAAGTGTTGCACTGGCGCACGCATGACTCTAAATCTGAGTCGATGCCGGGCCACCACACATGGGATCTGGCTCTGGCTTTCATCATTACAATGCCTGGGTGGGTGCTGTGCAGTTCACAAATGAACGTATCTCTGCCTTTCTTGCCCCACAACAGACAGTCCTCCTGCAGGGACATTTCGTCTTTGCGCCTGTGGAATAGCTTAATTGCCTCCTGCATCTCCGCTGGGGCACTGGACCAGCTCCCATGGAGGCCACAGTTTTTTTACCAAGAACAGTAAAGGATCCTGGCTGGTCCAGGTCTAGGGCCGTAACGGGGGACTTTTCATTTTTGAATGCATCCATTACCATGAGCAAGTCCGCAGGCTGTGCCATTTCCACCCCGGTGGTGGGCAATGGCAGCCGACTGAGAGTATCTGTGCAGTTCTCTATGCCCGATCTGTGACAGATTACATAGTTGTATGCCAACAGCATGAGCGCCCATCTTTGGATGCGGGCAGAGGCATTGGTGTTAATCCCTTTGCTCTCAGAGAACAACGA
This sequence comes from Pristiophorus japonicus, assembly GCF_044704955.1. Taxonomy (NCBI): domain Eukaryota; kingdom Metazoa; phylum Chordata; class Chondrichthyes; family Pristiophoridae; genus Pristiophorus; species Pristiophorus japonicus. The sequence goes on along the minus strand of NC_092000.1, from coordinate 31,432,909 downwards.
TATGAGCGGCTTGTGGTCAGTTTCAAGCTCAAACTTGAGGACAAATAAGTACTGGTGCATTTTCTTTACCCCATAAACAGATGCCAGAGCCTCTTTTTCAATCCTGCTGTAGGCCCTTTCGGCCTTGGACAAACTCCTAGACGCCTAAGCGACCGGTTGCAAAATCCTCGATTCGTTAGCCTGTTGTAACATGCACCCGGCCCCGTATGATGACGCATCGCAAGGTAGCACTAATCTTTTACAAGGGTCATACAGGACAAGCAGTTTCTTTGAACACAACAGATTTCTGGCTTTCTTAAAGGCAGCCTCTTGTGAATGCCCCCATACCCAGTCATCTCCCTTGCATGTAGGGGTTCTAACAAGGTGCTTAACCCAGGTAAGAAATTACCGAAATAGTTAAGGAGTCCCTGGAACGACCGCAGCTCCGTCACATTCTATGGTCTCGGCGGGTTCTTGATGGCCTCCGTCTTGGCATCGGTGGGTCTGATGCTGTCTGCTGCGATTCTTCTTCTCAAGAATTCGACCTCCTGAAAACAAACTTCGAGCGTTTCAAACTGAGCCCCACGCGATCCAACCGACTAAGAACCTCTACCAGATTCTTCAAGTGCTCAATGGTGTTCTGACCTGTAACCAGTATGTCGTCCTGGAAAACCACAGCGCAAGTGACTGACTTTAGCAGGTTCTCCATGTTCCGTTGGAAGATTGCCGCGGCCAACCGACTCCCGAACAGGCATCTGTTATAGATGAACAGACCTTTGTGTGAGTTGATGCATGTGAGGCTTTTCGAAGATTCCTCCAGCTCCTGCATCATGAAGGCCGAGGTCAGGTCCAGCTTGGTGAACGTCTTCCCTCCAGCCAGGGTCGCAAATAGGTCGTCTGCCTTGGGTAGCGGGTACTGGTCCTGTAGTGAAAAACGGTTAATCGTTACTTTATAGTCCCCACAAATTCTGACCGTGCTGTCCTCTTTAAGTACCGGGACAATCGGACTGACCCACTCATTGAATTCCACCGGCGCGATGATGCCTTTTCGCTGCAGCCTGTCCAGCTCAATTTCCAATTTCTCACGCATCATATATGGTACCGCCCGTGCCTTGTGGTGGATGGGTCGCGTACCGCGAACCAAATGAATCTGCACTTTCGCCCCCAAGAAGCTTCCAATGCCTGGCTCGAATAACGATGGAAACTTGTTCAGAACCTGGGCACATGAGGTGTCATCGATGGACGAAAGTGCTCGGATGTCGTCCCTGTTCCAACGGAATTTTCCCAGCCAGCTTCTGCCAAACAATGTGGAGCCATCCCCTGGCACAATCCACAGCGGGAGTTCGTGTACTGCTCCATAATAGGAGACTTTGACTTCTGCACTGCTAATTACAGGGATTAGTTCCTTGGTGTAAGTCCTTAGTTTGGTGTGAATGGGGCTGAGCTTGAGCCTGTGTGCCTTTTTGCCCCACAGCCTGTCGAAGGTCTTTTTACTCATTATGGACTGACTCGCACCCATGTCCAGTTCCACAGATACTGGAATTCCGTTCAGTTCAACTTTCAACATTATTGGTGGACATTTCGTGGTGAATGTGTATACCCCATACACGTTTGCCTCCTCGGTTTGAATCTCTAGTTCAGTTTGAGCCGCCATGGATCGATCTTCCTCTGCAACGTGGTGGTTTGCAGGGTTTGCAGCTCGCCTGCACATTCGTTGGAGGTGTCCCATTGTTCTGCAACCGTTGCACACATAGTGCTTGAAGCGGCATTGATGGGGCCGATGATCACCTCCACAGTGCCAACAGAGTGTTAACTGCCTCACATTAACGATTGATGGCGGACTCTGGGTCATCTGAGGTCGTGCAGCAGCAGCTGGTGTGACGTTCTGCCATGTATATTCCTGCTCGAAACCGATGTTACTTTGTGCACAGTACTGGCCGAAACTTCTTTACTCTGCAAAATCTGTTTGGTGTTGTCGCTGGTGGACAGAAATGCCTGGGCTATCGTTATGGCTTTACTTAGATTCGGAATTTCAACAATCAACAGTTTGCAAAGGATTACCTTATGGCCAATGCCCAGTACAAAAAAGTCGCTAGGAATCTCTCACATTCGCAATGTCCTGCGAGGTGCCTTAGTTCGGCGACATAGCTCACCACTTCCTGGCTCTCCGACCGTTGACACGTGTAGAACTGCTCTCTCGCCGTCAAAGCGCTTTCCTTAGGATTTAGGTGCTCCCGGATCAGCGTACCCAATTCTTCATAGGATTTAGTTGTTGGTTTTGCCGGAGCTAGGAGATTCTTCATGAGGCCATAGGTTGTTGCTCCACAGACAGTTAGCAGGATCGCCCTTCATTTGGCAGCTTTCTCATCTCCTTCCAGCTCATTGGCCACAAAGTATTGGTCGAGTCTCTTCACGAAGGCCTCCCAATCGTCCCCTTATAAGAACTTCTCCAGGAAACCAGCTGTTCTTTGCATTGTTGTATGTTGTTCGTTCATAATAAAGGATGAAACTGAGTACTGAGTACAATGAGCAAGTGAGACCTTAGCTCCTTTAATAAGACTCCAGAGTGCAGGTACCTTGTGGGTGGTCTGCTTATATACCGTGCTCCCAAGAGATGCTGGGATCCCTTGGGACTCCAACAGGTAAGCCCTCTGGTGGTAGTGTAATACAGGTTACAAGTGGTTAAATAAATAACAGCCTGGATGGGTTGGAGAGGAAATTTCCCAGATTTTCTTCCCCTAAATTGGCTTGGGATTTTATCTGGTTTTTGCCTATCCCAGGAGATCACATGGCTCTGGTTGGGGTGGAGTGTAGAATGTTTCAGTGTAAGGGGTGTCGTAGTTGTGTGAGGCGGACTGGTTGGGCTGGGTGCCCTTTACCTTTCCGTCATTGTTCATTGTTCATCGGGTTATATGTAACCTTCAGGGCTGCTGACCGAGGGCTGTGTGGCTCTTTGTCGGCCGGCGTGGACACGATGGGCTGAAATGGCCTCCTTTAGCACTGTAAATTTCTATGTTTCTATATCAGAATATGAGAATTACTGGCGGAAGACCCTTTCTCAATATGGCCTGGCGCCCCTACCTCTGTGTAGCCGTCTTGCTCTGTGAGGTGGCTCATTGGCTTCTCCCTGCTGCTCTGCTGCCTCCTCCACCTCTGCAGACTGCTGCTGCCCAGCATCTGGCTCCGCTGCAGGCAGCCTCCTGGCCTGCTGGCCAAGTATCTGGCGTAGGGGGTCCGTGTATCTCACTCTCCTCCTTAGGGGACGCCCTTGCTGAGGGCCATCGTGTGGCACCCCTCTGTCTCCATCTCCCTGGCCCCCTCCATGCTGGGCCGCAATGATGCCTGCGGCCCTTGCCCGCTGCCTCTGCAGACTTTGCCCCCGGTGCCACCTTCTCCTCTGTGGCTTAGCGGTGCACACAATGTGCAGGAGGCGTTGGGCTGCAATCACTGCCCTCGTTTCAAAGCCCTCCACAAGCCCAGCCTCCTTGAAGTGGCCTCCGTGTTCTGCAGGTGGAAAGCGCCTCCAGCACTTGCAAAGCAGCACTGTATCCTTGCACTGCGAGTGAAACAACGGGAAAAGTCGCGGACACAAAATCAACTGAAAGCAACACACCTTTAAGGCACTCTGGCGGTGTGCATTAGGAGCTATGCACCACCCGAAAAAAGCCATCTTGGCACCGCCCAGCTGTGGGACGATGTTTATACGGCAAAGTCGTTTCCGGCCCGGGACCTCGGCGGTTAGTGCAGTGGTGACATACTTAAGAGTGCTGGCCATCACCGCCACGGAAGTTGGGGGTGATGCACACCGCCGGAAAACCACAGCAGGGTAATTGGGCTATCGCTGGCCATTCCATGAAAAGTCGGCAGCCACTCCACTCTGCAGCATGGCCGCTGATTTCCAGTGACAACAGGCCTGAAGGGAAGCGGCAATTTCAGTCCCTGAGGGTCCAGTAACGAGGGCCACTGCGCATTCTGCAAGGCCTCCACTGCAGCCCGGTACCCATAACAGAGAGCCGGGCTGCACGATGGCGGCGTGGACCACGTGAACATACAAGTAGAGAAGCCGACTCATGAGTCACCAAAAAAAATAAGAGGGTTGCACTGGCGACCTCCCCTTTGACATCCGTCCTGCGATTGGATGTCGGCCAGCCTCGTGGGATGTGGAGCAACTTTCCCCACAGGATGGGCGCACGGCGCTGAAGAGTCATCTGCCCGGGGCACTACAATAGTGCGTAGTGACACATTTCACCGTGGCAGCCCATCCGCAAACTCCCAGACTATTTCCCGGGAGCCGGTAGCGCACCCCCTCCCCAGGCGTAAAGTGTCTTGCGCCCGTTAACAACCCCTGGAGGTGCTAACGGACCTCTGAAAGAGGGGCAATTTTGCTCCCCAGGTGTTCAGTAACACTCAGTGTACAAGGAGGTGGGTGGGGTGGCTTGACCCATCCACCTCCACGGAGGTGTGTGGGGGGCCTGACCCATCCACCTCCATGGCACGAATCTGGTATTGCAGTACTTCCAGGAACGGTGCAGTGGCTCTTGGCCTTTTGGCTAAGAGCATTGGCGCAGAGTGATCCTTGATGTGTGCAAGGTGACCTCTGGCGTTTGTGATTTGACAAAGAATTGGAAAGATTGGCAATGAATAAAAAAAAAACACTCAGTGTACAAAAGCACATTGTCCATGCCATAACACACAGGATATATACCAAATCGCTGAGAGGGCAATAACACACTGAGTTGGAATCACACACTGACTATATAATAACACATAAGTGTACAATAACGACAGGATGTTCAGTAACACATTGTGTGTGTTCAATAACACTTTGTGCCATATCACACTGGATGTGCAATAATTAATTAGGTGTATAATAACACAACGAGTGTCCAGCAACTCGGGTCTGATGGGGGTGATTGGTGTGGGTTTGGTGGGGATGTGGTGCATGGTTTGATTGGGAGACTGGGGAGATAGAGGGGGAAAAGGCAGCGACATGGGGAGAGAGGGAATCGGATGTGAATGAGAAAGAGGGAGGGGAGAGAGGGAATCAGAGGGGGATTGAGCGAGAGTAAGGTGGAATGAGAGAGGCGGAGAGGGGGAATCGGAGGGGAAATGAGAGGGGGAGAGAGACTAGGGGAGAGAGTGATATTGGAGGAGAGAAGGAATCGGAGGGGGATTGAGAGGGGGGATTGAGAGGGCGGGGAGAGAGGGAATCAGAGAGATGGGGCAGAGAGGGAATCGGAGAGGGAATGAGAGAGACTGGGTGGAGAGAGGGAATCAGAGAGTGGGAGGGGGAATGAGAGGGGAGTGGAGAGGAAATCAGGGAGAATGATGAGAGGTAGTGGAATGAATGACGGGGAGGTGAAAGGGAATCGAAGGGAGAATGAGAGAGGGGGAGAGATAGAATTGGAGGGGAAATGAGAGAGAGAGCGGGAGAGAGACTGTGGGAGGGAAGGAATCAGCGGGAATGAGGGAGGGGGAGAGAGAGAGAGAGCTTGGGAGGAGACGGAATCGGTGGGAGAGGAGAGGAATGAGAAAGGGAGGGGAGGAGGGAATCGGAGGAGAAATGAGAGAGAGGGGGGGGAGAGAGAGAGATTGGGGGAGGAAAGGAATCGGACAGGAATGAGGGGGATAGATAGAGAGAGAGAGAGAGAGAGAGACAGGAGAGAGACTGGGGGAGAGCAGGAATCGGAGTGGGAATGAGAGGGACCAGAGACTGGGGGCAGGAGAGGGGGAGAGAGCAAATCGAAAGGGGAATAGGAGAGGGAGAGACTGGTGAGAGGTTTAGGGGGGAATGAGACGGGGGGAGAGAGACCGAGAGAGAGAGAATCAGAGGGGAAGTGAGAGGGAATCAGAGGAGGAATGAGAGAGAAGTGGGGGAGTGAGTGGGAAATGGAGGGGGAGTGAGAAACTGGGGGTGGGAGAGGGGGAGAGGGCAAATCGAAGGGTGGGAGGGAGGGAGAATAAGAGGGGCAGAGGGGAAATGAGAAGAGAGAGGAAGGGAGAATGGGAAATAAAGGGGAGAGAGAGACTGGGAAGAGGGAGTTAGGGGGAATAAGAGAGAGGGGGAATGAGGGTGACAGAGAGAGAGAAGGGAACAGGGACAGAGGGCGAGGGGTGGAGAGAGGGAATCTGAGGGGGAATGATAGACGAGGAGAGAGAATCTGGGGAGTGAAAGTGAGACCGGGGGGAGGAAGAAAATCGGGTTGGAATGAGATGGGGAGAGAGAGAGAGAGAGAGAGGGGGAATGAGATAGAGGAGAGGGAATGGGAAGGGGAATGAGAGGGGGCGAGAAAAATTGGGGGGGAATGAGATCAGAATCGGAGGATGAATGAGAGGAAAGGGGGAATCGGAGGGTGAAGGAGGGAGAGAAAGATGGGAGATAAGGAATCTGAGGGGCAATGCGAGAGGAGTGGGAGAGTGAGAAAGATGCGGAGAGAGTGGAAATTGGAGGGGGTGTGAGAGGCGGCAGAGAGTGAGACTGGGGGGCAGGAGTGGGGGAGAGAGCAACTCGAAGGGAAAGGGAGGGGGAATGAGGGATGGAGGGGGAATGAGCAGAGTGGGGAGAGAGGAAGGGAGAATGGGAAAGGGAACGGAGAGCGAGAGAGACTGGGAAGACGGAGTGAGGGAATAAGAGAGAGGGGAATGAGAGGAATTGGAGGGTGAATGAGAGAGAGACTGGAGGAGAGAGAGACTGGGGAGAGAAGGAATGGGAGGGGGAGAGGAGGAGAGGAGTAAAATGGAGGGGTAATAAGAGAGACTGGGGAAAGAGGGATTTGGAGAGGGATTGATAGATGAGGAGAGAGAGAGTCTGTGGAGTGAGAGTGAGACTGGGGGAGGGAGGAGATTGGGTTGGAATGAGAGCGGGAGAGGTCAGAGGGGAAATGAGAGGAGGAGAGAGGTCAGAGGGGGAATGAGAGGGGGCGAGAGATAGAGAATCGGAGGGGGAATGATAGGAAGGGGAGAGAGAGAATTGGAGGCATAATGAGAGGGAGAGAAAATCAGAGGGGGAATGAGAGAGAGTGAGGGGTAGAGGGAATTGGATGGGAAATGAGAGAGAGAGGGGGAGGGAGGGAATTGGGGAAGGAGAGAGAAGGAGAGAGAAGGGGAGGGAGGGAATTGGTGAAGGAATGAGAGAGAGAGAGGGAATCGGAGGGGGAATGATGGGGGGGGAAGGGGGGAGAGGAATGAGAGAGGGAATTGGACGGAGAATGAGAGAAGGGGGGGAAGAGAGGGAATCTGAGGGGGAATGAGAGAGAGAGAGAGAGAGAGAGGGAATCGGAAGGAATTGAGAGATGGGGAAGATAGGGTGAATGAGGGGAGGGGAGGGAGTGAGGGGCATAAGAGAAGTGGGTGAGGGGGGAGAGTCTGGTGGGGAGGGAGGAGAGAGCAGGTCAGGAATTTGGGGTGTAAAATACGGAGAGCCGAGTGGGGATGGGGAAGAGCGTGATCCAGGGCTGGGTGGGGGAGCGGGGTGGCTGGGAATAAGAGGGAGAATGTGATTCAGATGGTAAGACGGATCAGTCTTCCAACCTCACCATGTTCTCTCTCGCTCTCCTCCCCCTACACCTCGTTGATTTCTCGGAAATCTCGGTGCATGTGTGGCAACTAATATCACTGGACTGGATGAAATCTGGAAGTCAGACACTGTCACTATTTATTTCATACCCAATAATCCTGTTAATAATCCATGACCCGTACACAAAACCCTATCGATGATGGGGGTTGGGAAAAGGTCATAAATCCGGTGAGTGGGGAGAAGGTCAGTAACAAGGGCAGGGGAAAGAAGTTCAGTAACCAGGGCAGGGGAAAGAAGTTCAGTAACCAGGGCAGGGAAGAATGCCAGGAACTTGGGCCGGGTGGGGGCGATAGGTCAGAAACCTGGGGGTAGAAGTTAAGGAACTTGGGTGGCGGGAGGTCAGGAACTTGGGCAGGGGGGCTGGTGGGTGAGTAGGTCATGACTTTGGGCGGGGGGAGGTCAGGAATTTGGGCCGGGTGGGGGTGGGTGAGTAGGTCAGGAACTTGGGCGGTGGGGGCAGGAACTTGTTTGTGTGTGGGAGATGGCCTTAACCCACGAGAGCGAGTCCTGTCTGTTCCAAGTGAGCTCTGTTCTGTCTGGACTAGGTCGTCAGAATGGCTCGAATTACACTTTTCAAAGTAACTGATTATGTCGGCAGTGAGGATCTAATTACACTTCCAGAGAAACTACTGGGTGTGCCTTGTCTTCCAAGGGGACCAATCAGCAATCAGGTCTTGTCACCCAAGGGGACGAATCAGCTCATGGGAAATGTGAACCAATCAAATCCACTTATACTTGATTGATTCAAATTTTGAGCACGAGGTGAGGATGTGTTTTCCTTTGAGAGTTCTGAACACACAACACTTAGGGAGGGCAAGGAATCCATGAGGAGTCAACAAATAAGCTGCGATGACTTTTGAAGCATTTTGGCCCCACCCAGCACTATCTCAGGACCTGGGTTTATCGAACCTTCTCCCAAACCTGGATATGTTCGAGGAGAGCTGACTTCACAATGCCATGTTGCACCATCTGCTGCAGCACAATCATTGACACACATCTGGATTAAGTTAAGCTCTTCCTATTAAAGTGAAAGTTACCAAAGCATGAAATGGTAACCTTGGATGACATGGACCCCATTTTGGATGCTTAGATGCACGTGCTTCATCTAACAAGTAATCACCACATGGCCCAATTTAACCACACTTGAATTTAAAATCACTTACTTGATATCTGCAACTCAGCGAGTTTCTTCTGTCACTCGCGGACCTGTTGTTCCAATTCAGAAACAACTTCTGAAACTGAAACAGGCAGAGATTAGAAACATTGCTGGGGACAGGAGCAGAGTTGGGGATGAGGAAGGGCTGGAGACAGCGATGGGGAAGGGATGGAGACAGTGATGGGGAAGGGATGGAGATAGTGATAGGGAAGGGATGGAGATAGTGATGGGGAAGGGATGGAGACAGTGATGGGGAAGGGATGGAGATAGTGATGGGGAAGGGATGGAGACAGTGATGGGGAAGGGATGGAGACAGTGATGGGGAAGGGATGGAGACAGTGATGGGGAAGGGATGGAGACAGTGATGGGGAAGGGATGGAGACAGTGATGGGGAAGGGATGGAGACAGGGATGGGGAAGGGATGGAGACAGTGATGGGGAAGGGATGGAGACAGGGATGGGGAAGGGATGGAAACTGTGATTAGCAAGTTGATGGGATTTACTTTCTGTTGGAGTTTGGAGTCTTTGCCTGCAGTACCAGTGTGTCACCAGCCAGTGGCAGCAAAGCTCAGGATATTTCCAACACAAATAACGCTTGTAAAAGCACGAAAAGCGAATACTGATGAGCTGAAAGAGTAGAAAGTGCTGCATTCACCAGATCTGACAACCAGCCTAAAGGTTACTGAATACAACAAAATATTGCAGCTCATACTGTGAGAAAAACATAGGCAGGAGATGTGGTCATGAGGAAACGGTGTGTGGGGAGCAAATATTTGTTCATGTGAATATCTCTCAGCATTTCACAAGTACTTTAAAACATTTTTCTTTCTAAATATGTTTCTACATCAAAGTGAGACATAACACTACTGAAAATAAAGTCATTAAGTGTCATCATCCCAGGGCAGGTACAGCACGGGTTAGATACAGAGTAAAGCTCCCTCTACACTGTCCCATCAAACACTCCCAGGGGCAGCTACAGCACGGGGTTAGCTACAGAGTAAAGCTCACCCTACACTGTCCCATGAAACACTCCCAGGGCAGCTACAGCACGGGTTAGTTACAGAGTAAAAGTCCCACTATACAAATCTGAATGCACGCAGCATTCCTAACAAGATAGATGAATTGACGGCACAAATAGAAATAAACGGGTCTGATCTGATGGCCATTACAGAGATATGGTTGCAAGATGACCAAGGCTGGCAACTGAATATTCAGGGGTATTTGCCATTTTGGAGGGATAGGCAGAAAGGAAAAGGAGGCAGGGTAGCTCTGTTAATAAAAGATTAGATCAGTGCAGTCGTGAGAAGTAATATTGGCTCAGAAAATCAAGATATAGAATCAGTTTAGGTAGAGAAAATAAATAATGAGAAAGATGTCACTGGTGGGAGTAGTCTACAGTAGCTACACTGCAGGACAGAGTATAAATCAAGAAATAATGGAGGTTTATAACAAAGGTACGGCAATAATTGATATTCATATTGATCGAACAAATCAAATTGCAAAGGTGGCCTTGAGGAAGAGTTCATAGGGTGTATGCGGGAAGGTTTCTCAGAACAATACCAGGGAGCAGGCTATTTTAGATCTGGTAATGTGTAATGAGACAGGATTAATTAATGATCTCATAGTAAAGGATCCTCTTGGGAAGAGTGATCACAGCAAGGTAGAATTTCAAATTCAGTTTGAGGGTGAGAAAGCTAGGTCTCAAATTAGTGTCCGAAACTTAAATAAAGGCAATTACAAAGGTAGGAAGGCAGAGTTGGCTAAAGTGGACTGGGAAAAAAAATTAAAGGGTAAGACGGTAGATAACAAGTGGCAAATATTTAAGGAGATATTTCATAACTCTCAGCAAAGATATATTCCAGTGAGAAAGACTCTTAGAGAAGGATGAACCATCCATGGCGAAGTAAGGAAGTAAAGGATAGTATCAAATTTAAAACAAAGGCATACAAGTTGCGAAGAATAGTGGAAGGCCAGAGGATTGGGAAATTTTTAGAAACCAACAAAGGACGTCTCAAAACATGATGAAGAGAGAGAAGATAATTTCTGAGAGTAAACTAGCAAGAAATATAAAAACACAGTAAGAGCTTCTACAGGTATATAAAAAGGAAGAGAGTAGCTAAAATAAACATTGGTCCCTTAGAGGATGAGACTGGGGAATTAATAATGGGAAACGGGGAAATGGCAGAGACTTTAAACAAATATTTTGGATCGGTCTTCACGGTAGAAGACACTAAAAGCACATGGCCTGCATCCTAGGGTTTTAAGAGATGTGGCTGCAGAGATAGTGGATGTATTGGTTGTAATCTACCAAAATTCCCAGTATTCTGGAGCGGTCCCAGCAGATTGGGAAACCGCAATGTAGTGGCCCTATTCAAGAAAGGAGGGAGACAGAAAGCAAGAAACTATAAACCAGTTAGCCTAACATCTGTCATTGGTAAAATGCCGGAGTCTATTATTAAGGAAATAGTAGCCTGACATTTAGAAAAGCATAAAGCAGTCAAACAAAGTCAGTATGGTTTTATGAAAGGGAAATTATCTTTCACAAATTTGCTGAAGTTCTTTGAGGATTTAACGCGCAGGGTGGATAAAGGGGAACCAGTGGATGTGGTGTATTTGGATTTCCAGAAGGCATTCAATAAGGTGCCACATAAAAGGTTACTGCACAAGATAAGAACTCACTGGGTTGGAGGTAATATATTAGCATGGATAGAGGATTGGCTAACTAACAGAAAACAGAGAGTCGGGATAAATGGGTCATTTTCAGGTTGGAAAACTAACCAGTTGGGTTCCACAGGGATCAGTGCTGGGGTGTCAACTGTTTACAATCTATATTAAATCTATCTTGGATGAAGGGACCGAGTGTAATGTAGCTAAATTTGCTGATGATGCAAAGATAGGTGGGAAAGCAAGTTATGAGGAAGATCTAAAGAATCTGCAAAGGGTTATAGATCGGCGAAGTGAATGGGCAAAAATTTGGCAGATGGTGAATAATGTGGGAAAATGTGAGGTTATCCACTTTGGTAAAAATAAAAAAGCAAATTATTTTTTAAATGGGGAGAGATTACAAAATGCTGTGGTACAGAGGGATCTGGGGGTCCTTGTACATGAAACTCAAGAAGTTAGCATGCAGGTACAGCAAGTAATTAGGAATGCAAATGGAATGTTGGCCTTTATTGCAAGGGGGATAGCGTATAAAAGTAAGGAAGTCCTGCTACACCTGTACAGGGCATTGGTGAGACCACACCTGGAGTACTGTGTACAGTTTTTTAAAAGTTCGTTCCTGGGATGTGGTTGTTGCAGGCAAGGCCAGCAGTTATTGCCCATCCCTAATTGCCCTTGAGAAGGTGGTGGTGAGTCGCCTTCTTGAACCGCTACAGTCCTTGTGGTGAAGGTACACTCACAGTGCTGTCGGGGAGGGAGTTCCTGGATTTCGACCCAACGACAATGAAGGAACGGTGATGTACTTCCAAGTCAGGTTGGTGTGTGACTTGCAGTGGAACTTGGAGGTGGTGGTGTTCCCATGCATCTGCTGCCCTTGTCCTTCTGGGTGGTATAGGTCGCGGGTTTGGGAGGCGCTGACAAAAAAGCCTTGGTGAGTTGCTCAGTGCATCTTGTAGATGATACACACTGCACCCATGGTGTGTCGGTGATGGAGGGAGTCAATGTTTAAGGAGGTGCTTGGGCTACCAATCAAGCGGGCTGCTTTGTCCTGGATGGTGTCGAGCTTCTTGAGTGTTATTGGAGCTGCACTCATCCAGGCATGTGGAGAGTATTCCATCACACTCCTGACTTGCGAATTGACGATGATGGAAAGACTTTGGGGAGTCAGGAGGTGAGACACTCTCCACAGAATACCCAGCTTCTGACCTGCTCTTGTTGCCACATTGTTTATGTGGCTGGTCCAGTTAAGTTTCTGCTCAATGGTATAAAGTCCGTACTGTACAGCATGAAAGCACACAAGGCACATTCTGGGGACAAGGTCACTCTGTGACCTGCTCTCTTTATTTACAGGACTCCAAAGATGATGACCCTGCATGCGACCTCCCTTTTTATACCTGTGTGATCAGGTAAGGAGTGTCTCCCACAAGTTCACCCCTTGTGGTCAAGGTGTGCATCTAGGTTGAGTGTATACAGTAATACAGTGGTGTTACATTGTGGTTACATACATGACATCACCTTCCCCCCCCCCCCCAAAGTCTTACTGGGATCATAGGTTTAGTCTTTCAGGTGGTCTACGCTCCCTCGTGGAGCGCCGCAGTTGGGGCTCTGGTTGTTGGACACTGACCTGTGGTGATTCCGGCCTGTCCGGGCTGACCGCAGGGACTGTGCATTCTTCTGATTGCTCTTGTTGCTCGTTCACTGGCGGTGGTGTGAGCTCCATCTCATGGTCTTCTTCAGGTTCCTCCGTGTCGATGCTGAACCTTTTTTTTACTTGGCCCAGATGCTTACGGCATATCTGACCATTGTTGAGTTTTACCACGATGACCCTATTCCTCTCTTTGTCAATTACAATGCCCTCAAGCCACTTGGGCCCCATGGCGTGATTGAGGACGAATACAGGATCATTTATTTCTATATATCTCCCCCTCGAATTACGGTCATGGTACTCGTTTTGTGACTTGCGCTTGCCCTCAGGACTCGGGGACAACCGAGTTTTGAGTGTCCGTTTCATTAGTAGCTCTGCGGGCAGGACCCCCGTGAGCGAGTGCGGTGGGGATCTATAGGCCAGCAGGAGGCGCAATAGGTGGCATTGTAGGGAGGGTCCTTGAATCCTGAGCATACCTTGCTTAATGATTTGGACCACACGTTCCACCTGGCCATTGGAGACCAGCTTGAACGGCGCAGTCTTGATGTGGTTGATGCCATTGCCCGACATAAACTCTCGGAATTCGTAGCTTGTGAAACATGGACCGTTATCACTAACCAGGATGTCCGGCAAGTCATGGGTTGCAAAGATCGCACGTAGGCTTTCCACGGTGGTGGATGACTTGCATGAATTCAGAATGATGCACTTGATCCATTTCGAGTACGCATCTACCACAATAAGGAACATTTTACCCATGAACGGGCCCGCGTAGTCAACATGAATGCGTGACCATGGCCTGGTGGGCCAGGGCCACGGGCTGAGCGGGGTCTCCCTGGGGGCATTACCCAGCTGGGCACACGTCGTGCACCTGCGAACATAGTGTTCCAGGTCTGAATCAATTCCAGGCCACCAAACGTGTGACCGGACAATGGCCTTCATCAGCACAATGCCTGGGTGCTCGCTGTGGAGTTCCCTAATGAATGCCTCCCTGCCCTTCTGGGGCATAACTACCCGGCTGCCCCATAGTAGGCAGTCGGCTTGGATGGAGAGCTCATCCATCTGTCTGTGGAACAGTCTGACCTCCGTGTGCAGGCGCCCAATCCCTAGTCAGGACACATTTCTTAATCAGGGATAGGAGGGGATCTCTGTCCAGATTTTGATCTGGTGGGCTGTGATGGGGGAGCCTGTGCTGTCAAAGGCATTGACGGCCATGACCATCTCGGTGCTTTGCTCCGCTGCCCCCTCAGTGATGGCCAGTGGAAGCCTGCTGAGCGCGTTAGCGCAATTTTCAGTGCCGGGCCGGTGCCTGATGGAGTAGTCATAAGCAGCCAGCGTGAGAGCCCATCGCTGTATGCGAGCTGATGCATTGGCATTGATAGCCTTGCTGTCTGACAACAGGGATGTTAATGGCTTGTGGTCCGTCTCTAATTCAAACTTCCTACCAAAGAGGTACTGATGCATTTTTTTTACACCATAGACACATGCAAGCGCTTCTTTCTCGATCATCCCATATCCCCGTTCTGCTTGAGAGAGCGACTTGGAGGCATAAGCCACTGGTTGTAGTTGACCCTCAGCATTGCCCTGCTGCAACACGCACCCAACCCCATAGGACAATGCATCACATGTCTGAACCAATTGTTTACAGGGGTCGTACAGGGTCAACAACTTGTTTGAACAAAGTAGGTTTCGCGCCCGATCAAAAGCCCATTCTTGACAGTCCCCCCAAAACCAATCGCAACCCTTAAGCAGGAGCACGTGTAGCGGCTCCAACAACGTGATCAAGTTCAGCAGTAAGTTCCCGAAATAGTTCAACAGCCCCAGAAATGACCGTAACTCCGATGTGTTGCAGGGCCTGGGTGCTCGTCAAATCGCCTCTGTTTTGGATTCGTGGGCCGAAACTCAACCTCAGGAGCTAAGAACACACATTTAGACTTCTTGAGTCACAGGCCTACCCGGTCCAGTTGGTGTAGCACCTCCTCCAAGTTGTGGAGGTGTTCCTCGGTGTCTCGACCCGTGATGAGGATGTCGTCCTGGAATACGATCGTTCCAGGAATGGATTTAAGCAGGCTTTCCATGTTTCGTTGAAAAATTGCGGCCGCTGATCGAATGCTAAATGGGCACCTGTTATAAACGAACAGTCCCTTGTGCGTGGTGATGGTGGTCAGTAGTTTAGATTCGTCGGCCAGTTCCTGGGTCATATAGGTTGAAGTGAGGTCCAACTTGATGAACAGCTTGCTGCCTGCCAGCGTGGCGAAGAGGTCCTCTGCTCTCGGGAGCAGGTATTGATCTTTTAGGGACACCCGCTTGATGGTGGCCTTGTAGTCGTCACAGATCCTGACAGAGCCATCCTCTTTTAGGATGGGAACAATGGGGCTCAACAAGCGAGATGATGCCCTCTCTCAACAGCCGGTCCAATTCGCTCTCGATCTTTTCCCGCATCACATATGGAACCGCTCTGGCTTTGTGGTGCACTGGCCTGGCATCCGGGGTGATGTGTATCACCACTTTAGTGCCTTTGAAAGTCCCGAAGCCAGGTTGGTATAGTGAATCGAATTGTTGTAGGACTTGTGAGCACGAACTTCGCTCCACAGATGACATTGCGTGAACATCCCCCCAATTCCAGTTCATCTCGGCTAACCAGCTCCTCCCCAACAATCCAGAGTGGCAGCCGATTCACTAATCCATTGTGTGTGACAGTCAACATTGCACTGCCTAGCACCGAGTGATTTCTTTAGTGTAAGTCCGTAATTGTGTCTCGATACGTGCTAATTTGGGTCTACTGGCTTTGAGTGGCCATAGCTTCTCAAATTGCTGAACTCCCATGAGTGACTGGCTGGCCCCAGTGTCCAGCTCCATGCGTACAGGGATACCGTTTAATAAAACCCTCATCATCATTGGTGGCGTTCTGGTGTGTGAATATTCGCCACATGGACCTGCTGAATCTTAGCGTCCATCGATTTGCCCCAAAAGTCATCCTGCCTCAAAGAACCCTCTTCTGGTCCATCCACCTCATATATTAGTCTGGTAACAGACTTCCTGCACATTTGAGCTAAGTGGCCACTGAGATTGCAGTTCCTGCAGACAAACTGTTGAAATCTGCAAGATCTAGCTGAGTGTTTTCCCCCACATCTCCAGCATGAGTTAAAGTTTCCATTGTTGGGAACAAAGGGACTATGGCCAGGCATTCCACACTGACTGCCCCAGGTAAGTGGAGCTGAGTCCAAGGCCAGATCAGCCATGATCTTTTTGAATGGCGGAGCAGGCTCGAGGGGCTAGATGGCCTACTCCTGTTCCTAATTCTTATGTTCCTATGTTCTTATGTTCTTATGAATCGAATATGGCTAGGGTGATCTCCTGGACTAGTTTCGATCGCTTGGATGGGTCGGAGAGGAATTTTCCCAGATTTTTTTCTCCCTATATTGGCCTGGGTTTTTATCTGGTTTTTGCCTCTCCTAGGAGGTCACATGGCTCCGGTTGTGGACTGGGGTGGACTGTAGAATGTTTCAATGTAAGAGGTGTTGCAGTTGTGTGAGGCGGACTGGTTAGGCTGGGTGCTCTTTGCCTTTCCATCATTGTTCATTGTTCATAGGTTTATATATAATCTTCAGGACTGCTGACCGAGGACCATGCGGCTCTTTGTCGGCCGGCACGATGGGCCAAAATGGCCTCCTTCTGCGCTGTAAATTTCTATGTTTCTATAAAACCATGCTGACTCTGCTTGACCGTATTATGCTTCTCCAAATGTCCTGCTGGTGCCTCCTGAGTCAGGGACTCCAGCATTTTCCCAACAACAGATATTAGGCTAACTGGTCTATAGTTTCCTGCTTTCTGTCTCCCTCCTTTTTTAAATAGGGATGTTCCATTTGCAGATTTCCAATCCACTGGGGCCTCTCCAGAATCCAGGGAATTTTGATAGATTACCACCAATGCATCTGCTATCTCTGCAGTGTCAGTCTGTTGCCAGGCACCCTTGTGCTGTGATGAGCTTTGAATGGCCTGAGGTGTAACTTTTCCTGTGCAGTCTCTCTGCTTGGAGGCACTGAAGCTTGAGGAGATATGGAGGTGGGGTGGGTCCCTGGTCTGTATTCAGCCGTCCATAGGCTAGACCAGGGGAGAAAATATCAGCTACAGTTCCTGCTCCTGATCTCTATCTGTAGATTGCCTGTAGCTGTGCGAGGAGTGGATGAGGGAGTGTCAGCAGGTTCAGGGTGGGGGTTGGGAGTGTGAGAGAAAGGGATAACGATAGTTTGTGAGCTGAGTTACAGGGAGCGAGTTTCGTCTTCCACCCAAAGCCGGCATCGGGAGGCCTGGACCATTCTTGGGTCAGAGCCGGGTTTGAATGGCATTTGGGGGAGGGTGAGACATCGGCCTGCTCCCATTCGGAGCCAGGGGTCGGGCTTGGGGGAGGGGGAGCTGATTCCCGAGTGGGAGGGGGCTCGAGCACAGGCTGCAGTATTTTACAGGGCCGGAGTGGGGGGGAACGCTCCTGTTACTTCAGAGATTTTGGGGGCTTCTCCTCAACGAACACCTGTGAACATAAGAACATAAGAACATAAGAATTAGGAACAGGAGTAGGCCATCTAGCCCCTCGAGCCTGCTCCGCCATTCAACAAGATCATGGCTGATCTTTCCTTGGACTCAGCTCCACTTACCTGCCCGCTCCCCGTAACCCTTAATTCCCTTATTGGTTAAAAATCTATCTATCTGTGATTTGAATACATTGAATGAGCTAGCCTCAACTGCTTCCTTGGGCAGAGAATTCCACAGATTCATAACCCTCTGGGAGAAGAAATTCCTTCTCAGCTCGGTTTTAAATTGGCTCCCCCGTATTTTGAGGCTGTGCCCCCTAGTTCTAGTCTCCCCAACCAGTGGAAACAACCTCTCTGCCTCGATGTTGTCTATCCCTTTCATTATTTTAAATGTTTCTATAAGATCACCCCTCATCCTTCTGAACTCCAACGAGGAAAGACCCAGTCTACTCAATCTATCATCATAAGGTAAACCCCTCATCTCCGGAATCAGCCTAGTGAATCGTCTCTGCACCCCCTCCAAAGCTAGTATATCCTTCCTTAAGTAAGGTGACCAAAACTGCACACAGTACTCCAGGTGCGGCCTCACCAATACCTTATACAGTTGCAGCAGGACCTCCCTGCTTTTGTACTCCATCCCTCTCGCAATGAAGGCCAACATTCCATTCGCCTTCCTAATCACCTGCTGCACCTGCAAACTAACTTTTCAGGTAAACTCAAAAGAGTTTCATGCACAAGGAACCAATGGTAGAGCAGTGTCCTGCACAGTTGGAGCTGAGCTGCTGAGAGAGGAGCAGCTATCAACTTTTGCTCTTACCTGGAAGGCCTGGAGAGCCCTGAGAACAGCCCAGGAAGAGAAGGAAGGAAGGGGCTTCACCACCAACTTTCACCCAGAGGGAGAGGAGGAAGGCAGAAAACTTTTGACATCTTTACCTTTTCTACAAAGAGTTGGAGAAAGGGGGAAAGACCAACAACAACATCCAGTGTGGAAGGAGGGAGACTCTACCGTTCTACAGGTGGGTGTGTGTGCATTTCCCAAAAAGACTTTGTTGTATCGGTGGGGGGAGGAAAGAAGACCACTGAGGGCTGGAACATCGCGGGGGGTGTGTGTGTGTGGAAGTGTGTGTGGGGGCCTTGCTTACAACTAGGCCCCACACACAACTGAACCCCCCCCCCCCCCCCAATTGCCTAGCCTGGGATAGCTGGAGCTACCAGGCTGAAGATTTTATTTACCACTTATTTAACATCATTAGGAGTGTGTGCCTGGTGGCTCTAGCTGCCCCAGGTGAAGACATCTTCTCTCCTCACCCGAAGACCATCCCAAAGACTATTTTGTGTTTTACCATCTGGGGATTGCACCCACCCACAGCTGCGAGGGGAGACCTGCCCTCGCAATTCCACCCCCTTCCCACCCCCCTCTCTCTTTCTCTGTTTCTCCCCTCTCTCTCTGAGACCCCTTCCTCCTAATTTAATAGACAAAATAGAAAACAATTAAGACAACTGAGCAGAGGGAGCAAGGCCCCTCCCCAATTGCCAACTAGGGGAGAGGTGTGCCTCGTTAAGAGCTCCTCTGCTCAGTCTAATCAAACGAGGCCTAATTAAGACCATTAAGCCTGTGACTTTGGGGTGGGTGTAGCCCTTAAAGGGACCCCGTGATGGCGACCCCATCCACGCCGGTGGCAGGGCCAGCGAAGACATATGCGCAGGTGGCAACCGCTTCCACGGCACCTCCTGCGCCACCCGCTGCCCTGCCACCATTCAGACTTATAACAAAGAAACACGGGGTCAAGAGCTACACTCACCCCACAATGAGCATCGAGGAGTGCGTGCGGGCGATGGCTGGGGTAGTCGGCCCCTCGGCCATTGTCGCAGCCTCCAAGATGTCTGGGAAGGCCGTGTTCTTCCTGGGGTCGGAGCGGGCGGTGTCCCTGGCCCTCAAAAAGGGGCTCACGGTGGGCGGGACGTTCCTGCCGGTGGATCCTCTCGAGGCCACCGCGCAGAGGGTCATCGTGTCAAACGTCCCGCCCTTTGTTCCCGCTGAGCTCCTCCTTCCTCACCTACACCAACTGGGGGAGGTAAGGTCGGGCATCAACCCCATACCGCTCGGCCTCAGGGAGAACAGCCTGCGCCACGTGTTCTCCTTCCGCCGCCAGCTCTTTGTCCGGCTGGCGCGGGAGGACATGACGGAAGGGCACTTTAATGTGGTGCACGAGGGGACTGCCTACTGCGTCTTCTGGACGTCGGACGGCGTGCGGTGCCATGCCTGTAGGGAGGTGGGGCATGTTCGTAAGAACTGCCCCGCCTCCAAGGCCGCCAAACCACCGAAGGCGGCCAAGGCTGGCGCCGCCGCCACCCCTCCCCCTAGTTGCGTCCGCGTGCCGGGAGCCGTAGGTGCGCGGGCATCGTCGGGGGCCTTTGTTTTCACGGCCTCCGGCGGGGGGGAGGGAGAGCGTCCGACCAGAAAGAAGGCGCGGAACAAGGTGAAACATCTAGAGGCGGGTCCCCTCAGTGCGCCGGAACGATTGACCACCGCGCTCAGCCCAACCCAGTCACCGGCGAGCGCGGGGTGCCCTGAGCCCGTGCCCGAGCCCTTGACCAATACCGCAGAGGGGCTCGGGCGAGAGCAAGAAAAGGAAAAGGGGGGGGCGGAGCGGGAGGCCTCGGCAGACATGGAGGTCTCCCTGCCTCAGCGCACTCTCAGCAACAAAAGGAGGCGCCGCTCCGTTGAGGCGGAGGGGGAACAACATCCCTCCGCGGAGGAGTCGGTGCCCGCCGCGTGTCCCGCGTCCCCCACCAGCGCCCCCAAGCAGCGCCGTAGGCGGGAGGAGTCTGTCCCCGGGGAGGGTGAGCCGGTCGAGGCTGCCCAGCCTCTGCCTCCCGGGGATGCCGTGGAGGATCTGCCTGTCGTGGGGGGCATGGGGATCGCGGAGGAATGCATTGCCGCCGGGCTGGGCGTCCCGGGGACTGAGGCGGGCGGGGCCGAAAAGGCCGAACCTGAGCCCGCCCAGCTTCCCCCGGCAGTCGCTCGACCCGGCAGAAACACAAATGAACAAATTTAATGAAACTGTACATGCTGGGCCGGGGGGTGGCAGCGGGGAGGGGGAGCAACACCCACCCTCGCCCCTTACTTTGGAGCTGGAGCACTTGGGGAGCCTTGGGATTTCCTATGGCCGGGTCTCTCCTTGTTCCCCGGTTCCTGGGGCGGAGGGGGAACCCCTTCCGCTGTCATTTCCCGACCCAGCACCATTTTTAAAAGAGCCCAGTGGGGACTCCTCTGCCGACGATCCTGGGGGTGGGACCGGGGCAGAGCCAGGGCCGGTTGGAGCGGCCGGTTCATTTGCCGTACCTTGTGCGGTCGATGGGCCGGCTGCTGGCGGCCACCACCCGGAGGAGGACGGGGACTCGGTGGGGGACGCGGGAGAAAATCTAGAGACCACCGCCAGCGAGGCGGTGGATCTGCTCGCGGCTGCCGCCGAGACCATCCTCATTCCTGCAAAGGAACTCCGGGACTTTTTGGCCCAGAGCTGGGGTCGCTGCAACTAAGCCCGACTGGCCCTGGAAAAATGGTCCGAGCCAGAGCTGATCAAGGGGTCCGTCCGCGCCGCCGCTAAAACCTTGGCCGCGGGCGGGCCCTTGACAAAGGCGCAACACCTTGAGCTGCATGAGCTCGAGGGACTCCTCGCTGGGCTGCGGAGGGAGCGGAGTTCAACAAAAGACTCCGCTCCCTCCCCCACAATAGGTAAAGGTAGAGATTGCACTATGCTTTTGCCATGAAGATAACCATAGCCAGCCTCAACATCAACGGCGGCAGAGGGGCACGCCGTAGATTTGACAATTTTTCGCTCCTGCGGGAGGGGAAATATGCGGTGTGCTTCCTGCAAGAAACCCACACCGTTCCGGGAGAAGAAGCCACGTGGCTCCTGGAATGGCAAGGAGAGGTCCGCATGAGCCACCTCACCGCCATTTCTAGTGGGGTGGCCAACTTGCTGGGCCCGCATTTTCAGCCGGAGATCTTGGGGGTCGAGGAGCCCGTGCCAGGCCGCTTGCTGCACGTAACGGTTCACCTGGGGGACGTGCCGCTCCATCTCGTGAACATGTACGCCCCTCAGCCCGGCCCGCAGCAAACGCGCTTCTTTGAAGAGGTGTCCGCTCTTCTTGGCTCCGTCGACGTCGGCGACTGCATTGTCCTCGTGGGGGATTTTAACTGCACCCTCGAGGCGAGGGACTGCTCCGGTGCCCCGCAGTGCATGACGGCGATGGAGAAGTTGAGGGACCTGGTCGGGTCCTTCGACTTGGTGGACGTCTGGCGAAATCTCCACCCCGACTCCAGCGCCTTTACTTGGGTGAGGCCTGGAGTAGGATGGTCCAGAGTCGACCGCCTTTACGTGTCTCAGGCGTACGTTTCCTGCGTCCCGGCGGCCTCCATGCGGCCGGTGCCGTGTTCGGACCACCACCTGGTGTGGGCGGAGCTCGCTTCGCACCGCGCGAGGACGGGGTCCGCGTACTGGCATTTTAACAACCAGCTGCTGGAGGACGTGCGGTTCCAGGACTCATTCCGTCGATTCTGGTCCGACTGGAGAAGGAAGCAGGGGGGCTTCCCCTCCTTGAGGCTATGGTGGGACGTGGGCAAGGCTCACGTCCGCGTCTTCTGTCAAGAGTATGCGAGGGGGTCGACCAAGAGGCGGGCGGCCAGGGTCGGGCGCCTAGAAAAAGAGGTGCTCAACCTGGAATCCCGTCTCGGTCAAGACAATGTACGAAGCTAAGAAGGCCGCACTGAAGGACCTGCAGCTCGTCGGGTCCCAAGGCGCGTTCGTGAGGTCGCGGATCCGGTTCCTGCGGGATCTGGACCGCGGCTCCCCCTTCTTCTACTCGCTGGAAAAAAGGCAGAGTGTCCGTAAGCAGCTCTTGACGCTGCTGGCCGACGACGGCTCTCTCGTCTCGGATCCGGAGGGCGTCAACAACAGGGCCCGTGAATATTACGGGGCTCTGTTCTCTCCGGATCCGTCCAGCGAGGAAGCGCGTAGAGTTTTGTGGGAGGACCTGCCGAAGGTCAGCCCAGAGGGCGCCGAAAATTTGGAAGCTCCGCTAAGCCTGGCGGAGCTGACCGGTGCCCTCGACCGGCTCTCGAGGGGAAAATCTCCGGGGCTGGACGGGCTGACCGTGGAGTTCCACAGGGCGTTCTGGGACGTCCTGGGGAGCGACCAAGCGCGGGTCCTGGGGGAAAGTCTGGCGACCGGGGAGATGCCCCTCTCTTGGCGCAGGGCAGTCATCGTCCTGCTGCCTAAGAAGGGCGATCTCCGCCTCCTTAAGAACTGGCGCCCGGTCTCCCTCCTCAGCACGGACTACAAAATCTTCGCCAGGGCGATGTCTGCTCGCCTTGGTGCCGTGCTGGACCACATGATCCACCCCGACCAGTCCTACACGGTCCCGGGCCGGACAATCCACAATAACATCCATCTGGTCCGGGACCTCATCCATTGTTCCCAGGAGGCTGGTCTGTCGGTCGCCTTCCTATCCCTCGACCAAGAGAAGGCGTTCGACAGGGTGGATCACGACTATCTGCTCGGAACTCTGCGTGCTTTCGGGTTCGGGACGCATTTCGTCGCCCGGATCCGACTTTTGTATGCCGCCGCGGAGTGTCTGATTAAGGTTAACGGGTCCTTGACGGCGCCCCTTCGCTTTAGGAGAGGGGTGCGCCAGGGATGCCCCATGTCCGGCCAGTTATACGCCGTTTGCGTGGAGCCTTTCCTGCGCCTCCTGCGGACGAGGTTGACGGGACTGGCTCTGCAAGGGCCGGGCGTGGAGGTCGTCCTCTCGGCTTACGCCGATGACGTGCTCCTCGCGGTAGAGGATCCCGCTGACCTGCGGAGGATGTGAGAGTGCCAGGAGATTTACTCGGCCGCGTCCTCCGCCAGGATCAACTGGGAGAAATGTTCCGGACTCCTGGTGGGTCAGTGGTGGGTGGACTCCCTGCTGGAGGAGCTCAGGCCTTTTGCCTGGAGCACGACCCATCTCCTCTATCTGGGAGTCTACCTTAGCCCCGACGAGGGAGCCTGGCCGGCGAACTGGCAGGAGCTGGAAGCCAAGGTCGCCGCTCGCCTAGGGCGCTGGATAGGACTGCTCCGAGTGCTGTCCTACAGGGGTTGAGCGCTAGTCATAAACCAGCTGGTGGCCGCAATGTTGTGATACCGGCTGGTCACTTTGACCCCTCCCCCTGCGTTTGTCGCCAAGATACAGAAGAAGCTGGTGGACTTCTTCTGGAACAACAAGAAGCACTGGGTCTCTGCTGCGGTCTTGAGTCTCCCGCTTGAGGAGGGCGGTCAGTCGTTGGTGTGCGTCAGTGCCCAGCTCGCGACTTTCCGTCTTCAGACCCTGCAGAGATACCTTTACGTCGAGCCCCCTCCTAGGTGGTGTGCTCTGGCGACGTATTTCTTCCGCACGCAGCTCCTGTTTGTGAACTTGGGGGGTGTCAGGACCGCCCTCCGGGAGCTGCCTGTCTTTTACAAGGAACTCATCAGGGTCTGGAACAAAGTCTCCACCAAGCGCAGCTCTCCGCCGGCTGGAGTGGCGGCCGTCCTGCAGGAGCCGCTGCTCGGGAATCCGTACCTCCACGACCGAGGTTTTATGTGGCGGTCGGAAGAGAGGGCTGTGGCTGGTGAGGTGACCAGGGTCAGGGACCTGCTCGATGGTGGAGGAGCGGGCTGGATGGCGCCAGACACGCTGGCGCGGCGCCTAAATTCTGCCAACGTCTGCCACGCGGCCGATGCCATCGAGTCGCTAAAAACAGCTCTGGGCCCTGACCCCGTTAGGTGCATCGAGGAGGCTCAAGCATGTGGGGAGATCCCGTCCGAACTGACCCCCGTCCGGACGGAATTCCTCATCGACGCCAAACCCCGGAACCTCCCTCGGGGGCCGGTGCCTCACAACTTGAGCCGCCTCGGGGAAATCCCCTCCGTGCCTTTCAGTTCCGCGCGGAGTGGTTTCCTGTACGGGCTGCTCCTGCACACTCTCAACTTTGCCATCCTCGCCGGCCGTCCGGACACGCCATGGCGTACCATCTTGCCATCCAGAGGAGGCGGGGGTCCCCGCTAGAGGGCACTCTACGCAGGGGTCCTCCCACTATTCATCGGGGACTTGGCCTGGAGGGTGGTGCACGGAGCAGTGCTGTGCAACAAATTTTTAAGCCGGTTCACGGACTCCCAGGCCGCCTGCAATTTCTGCGGTCTGGAAGAGTCCGTGTTCCATGTTTTTATGGAATGCACAAGTTGCAGCCCCTGTTTTATTATTTGAAGGGGCTGCTCCTGAAATTCTGGCTGCACTTCAGTCCCACTCTCCTGATCTTTGGGCACCCTGTGCGGAGGGGAGCGGGTAGGTCCGAAGGCCTCCTCGTAGGACTGCTCCTGGGCACGGCCAAGGGTGCCATCAGCCGGTCCAGGCAGCGGGCGGTCGAGGGGGTCATTCAACCTGACTGCCTGCCTCTCTTCCGCTCTTACATCCGGTCCAGGGTGTCCTTGGAGATGGAGCACGCGGTGTCCACCGGTACGCTCGCGGCCTTCCGCGAGAGGTGGGCACCGGAGGGACTGGAGTGCATCATCACGCCCGGCAACCAAATTTTAATTTGATTTTACGTTTTAAAGTTTAATTTGTTTTAATTGCCAGTGCTTTTAGTGTCCCCCTCCCCTTTTATAGGGGGCACTTGGAAAAATGTGATTTTTGCGCCCCAAAAAAAACAAAACAAAAAAAAAGAAAAACAAAAAAAAAACACAAAAAAAGGAAAAAAAAAAGGAGCCTTGAAAATGTCTGCCGTGTCACCCAGGCGGGTGGCATGGTTTAATGTTTATGTTTTTTCTTCAGGTAAACTCAAAAGAAAAAAACTCAAAAGAGTTTCATGCACAAGGAACCAATGGTAGAGCAGTGTCCTGCTCAGTTGGAGCTGAGCTGCTGAGAGGAGAGGAGCTACCAACTTTTGCTCCTGCCTGGAAGGCCTGGAGAGCCCTGAGAACAGCCCAGGAAGAGAAGGAAGGAAGGGGCTTCACCACCAACTTTCACCCAGAGGGAGAGGAGGAAAAAGCAGAAAACTTTTACTACTTTTTACCATTTCTGCAAAGAGTTGGAGAGAGGGGGAAAGACCAACAACAACAACATCCAGTGTGGAAGGAGGGAGACTCTACCATTCGACAGGTGGGTGTGGGTGCATTTCCCCAAAAGACTTTGTTGTATCGGTGGGGGGAGGAAAGAAGACCACTGAGGGCCGGAACATCGCGGGGGGTGTGTGTGTGTGGAAGTGTGTGTGGGGGCCTTGCTTACAACTAGGCCCCCCCCACAATTGGACCCCCCCCCCCCATTGCCTTGCCTGGGTTAGCTGGAGCTACCAGGCTGAAGATTTCTTTAAATCACCGATTGAACATCGTTAGGAGTGTGTGCCTGGTGGCTCTAGCTGCCCCAGGTGAAGACGTCTTCTCCCCTCACCCGAAGACCACCCCAAAGACTATTTTGTGTTTTGCCATCTGGGGATTGCACCCACCCACAGCTGCGAGGGGAGACCTGCCCTCGCAGTTCCCCCCCCCTTCCCACCCCCCTCTCTCTTACTCTGTTTCTCCCCTCTCTCTCTGAGACCCCTTCCTCCTAATTTAAAAAAAAACAAAACAATTAAGACAACTGAGCAGAGGGAGCAAGGCCCCTCCCCAATTGCCAACTAGGGGAGAGGTGTGCCTCGTTAAGAGCTCCTCTGCTCAGTCTATATAGGAGGCCAATTAAGACCATTAAGGCCTGTGACTTTGGGGTGGGTGTAGCCCTTAAAGGGACCCCGTGATGGCGACCCCATCCACGCCGGTGGCAGGGCCAGCTAGGACTTATGCGCAGGCGGCATCCACATCCACGGTGCCTCATGCGCCACCTGCTGCCCTGCCACCATTCAAACTAATAACAAAAAAACACGGGGTCAAGATCTACACTCACCCCACAATGAGCATTGAGGAGTGCGTGCGGGCGATGGCTGGGGTAGTCGGCCCCTCGGCCATTGTTGCAGCCTCCAAGATGTCTGGGAAGGCTGTGTTCTTCCTGGGGTCGGAGCGGGCGGTGTCCCTGGCCCTCGAAAAGGGGCTCACGGTGGGCGGGATGTTCCTGCCGGTGGATCCTCTCGAGGCCACCGCGCAGAGGGTCATCATTTCTAACGTCCCGCCCTTTGTTCCCGCTGAGCTCCTCCTCCCTCACCTACAACAACTGGGGGAGGTAAGGTCAGGGATCAACCCCATACCGCTCGGCCTCAGGGAGAACAGCCTGCGCCACGTGTTCTCCTTCCGCCGCCAGCCCTTTGTCCGGCTGGCGCGGGAGGAGACGACGGAGGGGAATTTTAATGTGGTGCACGAGGGGACTGCCTACCGCGTCTTCTGGACGTCGGACGGCGTGCGGTGCCATGCCTGCAGGGAGGTGGGGCACGTTCGCAAGAACTGCCCCGCCTCCAGGGCCGCCAAACCACCGAAGGCGGCCAAGGCTGGCGCCGCCGCCACCCCTCCCCCTAGTTGCGTCCGCGTGCCGGGAGCCGTAGGTGCGCGGGCATCGTCGGGGGCCTTTGTTTTCACGGCCTCCGGCGGGGGGGAGGGAGAGCATCCGATCGAAAAGAAGGCGCGGAAGAAGACAAGACATCTAGAGGCGGGTCCCCTCAGTGCGCCAGAAAGTTTGACCACCGCGCTCAGCCCAACCCAGTCACTGACGAGCGCGGGGTGCCCTGAGCCCGTGCCCGAGCCCTTGACCAATACCGCAGAGGGGCTCGGGCGAGGGCAAGATAAGGAAAAGGGGGGGGCGGAGCGGGAGGCCTCGGCAGACATGGAGGTCTCCCTGCCTCCGCGCACCCCCAGGAACAAAGGAGACACCGCCCCAATGAGGCGGAGGGGGAACAACATCCCTCCGCGGAGGAGTCGGTGCCCGCCGCGTGTCCCGCGTCCCCCACCAGCGCCCCCAAATTGTGCTGTAGGCGCGAGGAATCTGTCCCCGGGGAGGGTGAGGCAGTCGAGGCTGCCCAGCCGCTGCCTCCTGGGGATGGCGTGGAAGATCTGCCTGTCGTGGGGGGAGTGGGGCCAGTGGAAGAATGCGTAGCCGCCGGGTCGAGGCGGGCGGGGCCGAAAAGGCCGAACCTGAGCCCGCCCAGCCAATACCCAACTTCCCCTGGGATTTGCTCGACTCGGCAGAAACTGACACTGCAAACAATTTTAATATACATCCACACGCTGGGCCGGGGGGTGGCGGCGGGGAGGGGGAAGAACAACAACCCTCGCCCCCTACTTTGGAGCTGAGGGACTTGGTGGACCTGGAGAACTTACGAAAGCAGGTCTCTCCGTGTTCCCCAGTTCCTGGGGCGGAGGAGGAACCCCTTCCGCTGTCGCTTCCTGACCCAGCACCGCTTTTAAAAGAGCCCAGTGGGGACTTCTATGCCGACGATCCTGGGGTGGGATCGGGGCAGAGCCAGGGCCAGATGGAGCGGCCGGGCCATTTGCCGTACCTCGTGCGGTCGACGGGCCGGCTGCTAGCGGCGACCTCCCGGAGGGGGACGGGGACTCGGTGGAGGACGCGGGTGAAGATCTCGAGTCCATCGCCAGTGAGGCGGTGGATCTGCTCGTGGCCGCCACTGAGACCCTCCTCATTCCCGCAGAGGAACTCCGGGACTTTTTGGTCCAGTGCCGGGGTCGCCGCGACCAAGCCCGTCTGGCCCTGGAAAGATGGTCCGAGCCGGGGCTGCTCGTCGCGTCCGTCCGCGCCGCCGCTAAAACCATGGCCGCGGGCGGGCCCTTATCAAAGGCTCAAGGCCTTGAGCTGCGCCGGCTCAAAAAGTTCCTCGCTGGGCTGCTGAAGGAGTGGAGGTCAACAAACGACTCCACTCCCCCCCCCACAATAGGTTAGGTAGAGGTTGCACTATGCTCTAGTCATGAAGATAACCATAGCCAGCCTCAACATCAACGGCGGCAGAGAGGCACGCCGTAGATTTAACAATTTTTCGCTCCTGCAGGAGGGGAAATATGTGGTGTGCTTCCTGCAAGAAACCCACACCGTTCCGGGAGACGAAGCCACGTGGCTCCTGGAATGGCAAGGAGAGGTCCGCTTGTGCCACCTCACCGCTACTTCTAGTGGGGTGGCCATCTTGCTGGGCCCGCATTTTCAGCCGGAGATCTTGGGGGTCAAGGAGCCCGTGCCAGGCCGCTTGCTGCACGTAACGGTTCGCCTGGGGGACGTGCCGCTCCATCTCGTGAACGTGTACGCCCCTCAGCCCGGCCCGCAGCAAACGTGCTTCTTCGAAGAAGTGTCCGCTCTTCTTGGCTCCGTCGACATCGGCGACTGCATTGTCCTCGGGGGGGATTTTAACTGCACCCTCGAGGCGAGGGACCGCTCCGGTGCCCCGCAGTGCATGACGGCGATGGAGAAGTTGAGGGACCTGGTCGGGTCCTTCGACTTGGTGGACGTCTGGCGAAATCTCCACCCCGACTCCAGCGCCTTTACTTGGGTGAGGCCTGGAGTAGGATGTTCTAGAGTCGACCGCCTTTACGTGTCACGGGCGTACGTTTCCTGCGTCCCGGCGGCCTCCATGCGGCCGGTGCCGTGTTCGGACCACCACCTGGTGTGGGCAGAGCTCGCTTCGCTCCGCGCGAGGACGGGGTCCGCGTACTGGCATTTTAACAACCGGCTGCTGGAGGACGTGCGGTTCCAGGACTCGTTCCGTCGATTCTGGTCCGACTGGAGAAGGAAGCAGGGGGGCTTCCCCTCCTTGAGGCTATGGTGGGACGTGGGCAAGGCTCACGTCCGCGTCTTCTGTCAAGAGTACGCGAGGGGGTCGACCAAGAGGCGGGCGGCCAGAGTCGGGCGCCTAGAAAAAGAGGTGCTCGACCTGGAAGCCCGTCTCGGTCAAGTCGTCCAGGACCCGGCCCTGCGGTTGGTGTACGAAGCGAAGAAGGCCGCGCTGAAGGACCTGCAGCTCGTCGGGTCCCAAGGCGCGTTCGTGAGGTCGCGGATCCGGTTCCTGCGGGATCTGGACCGCGGCTCCCCCTTCTTCTACTCGCTGGAAAAAAGGCAGAGTGTCCGTAAGCAGCTCTTGACGCTGCTGGCCGACGACGGCTCTCTCGTCTCGGATCCGGAGGGCGTCAACAACAGGGCCCGTGAATATTATGGGGCTCTGTTCTCTCCGGATCCGTCCAGCGAGGAAGCGCGTAGAGTTTTGTGGGAGGACCTGCCGAAGGTCAGCCCGGAGGGCGCCGAAAATCTGGAAGCTCCGCTAAGCCTGGCGGAGCTGACCGGTGCCCTCGACCGGCTCTCGAGGGGAAAATCCCCGGGGCTGGACGGGCTGACCGTGGAGTTCCACAGGGCGTTCTGGGACGTCCTGGGGAGCGACTACGCGCGGGTCCTGGGGGAAAGTCTGGCGACCGGGGAGATGCCCCTCTCTTGGCGCAGGGCAGTCATCGTCCTGCTGCCTAAGAAGGGCGATCTCCGCCTCCTTAAGAACTGGCGCCTGGTCTCCCTCCTCAGCACGGACTACAAAATCTTCGCCAGGGCGATGTCTGCTCACCTTGGTGCCGTGCTGGACCACATGATCCACCCGGACCAGTCCTACACGGTCCCGGGCCGGACAATCCACAATAACATCCATCTGGTCCGGGACCTCATCCATCATTCCCAGGAGGCTGGTCTGTCGGTCACCTTCCTATCCCTCGACCAAGAGAAGGCGTTCGACAGGGTGGATCACGACTATCTGTTCGGAACTCTGCGCGCTTTCGGGTTCGGGACGCATTTCGTCGCCCGGATCCGACTTTTGTATGCCGCCGCGGAGTGTCTGATTAAGGTTAACGGGTCCTTGACGGCGCCCCTTCGCTTTAGGAGAGGGGTGCGCCAGGGATGCCTCATGTCCGGCCAGTTATACGCCGTTTGCGTGGAGCCTTTCCTGCGCCTCTTGCGGACGAGGTTGACGGGACTGGCTCTGCAAGGGCTGGGCGTGGAGGTCGTCCTCTCGGCTTACGCCGATGACGTGCTTCTCGCGGTAGAGGATCCCGCTGACCTGCGGAGGATGCGTGAGTGCCAGGAGATTTACTCGGCCGCGTCCTCCGCCAGGATCAACTGGGAGAAATGTTCCGGACTCCTGGTGGGTCAGTGGCGGGTGGACTCCCTGCCAGAGGAGCTCAGGCCTTTTGCCTGGAGCACGACCCATCTCCTCTATCTGGGAGTCTACCTTAGCCCTTGACGAGGGAGCCTGGCTGGCGAACTGGCAGGAGCTGGAGGCCAAGGTCGCCGCTCGCCTAGGGCGCTGGACAGGACTGCTCCGAGTGCTGTCCTATAGGGGTCGAGCGCTAGTCATAAACCAGCTGGTGGCCGCAATGTTGTGGTACCGGCTGGTCACTTTGATCCCTCCCCCTGCGTTTGTCACCAAGATACAGAAGAAGCTGGTGGACTTCTTCTGGAACAACAGGAAGCACTGGGTCTCTGCTGCGGTCTTGAGTCTCCCGCTTGAGGAGGGCGGTCAGTCGTTGGTGTGCGTCAGCACCCAGCTCGCGACTTTCCGTCTTCAGACCCTGCAGAGATACCTTTACGTCGAGCCCCCTCCTAGGTGGTGTGCTCTGGCGACGTATTTCTTCCGCCAGCAGCGCGACCTCAATTACGACACGCAGCTCCTGTTTGTGAACTTGGGGGGTGTCAGGACCGCCCTCCGGGAGCTGCCTGTCTTTTACAAGGAACTCATCAGGGTCTGGAACAAAGTCTCCACCAAGCGCAGCTCTCCGCCGGCTGGAGTGGCGGCCGTCCTGCAGGAGCCGCTGCTCGGGAATCCGTACCTCCACGACCGAGGTTTTATGTGGCGGTCGGAAGAGAGGGCTGTGGCTGGTGAGGTGACCAGGGTCAGGGACCTGCTCGATGGCGGAGGAGCGGGCTGGATGGCGCCAGACACGCTGGCGCGGCGCCTAAATTCTGCCAACATCCGCCACGCGGCCGATGCCATCGAGTCGCTAAAAACAGCTCTGGGCCCTGACCCCGTTAGGTGCATCAAGGAGGCTCAAGCATGTGGGGAGATCCCGTCCGAACTGACCCCCGTCCGGACGGAATTCCTCATCGGCGCCAAACCCCGGAACCTCCCTCGGGGGCCGGCGCCTCACAACTTGAGCCGCCTCGGGGAAATCCCCTCCGTGCCTTTCAGTTCCGCGCGGAGGGGTTTCCTGTACGGGCTGCTCCTGCACACTCTCAACTTTGCCATCCTCGCCGGCCGTCCGGACACGCCATGGCGTACCATCTTGCCGTCCAGAGGAGGCGGGGGTCCCCGCTAGAGGGCACTCTACGCAGGGGTCCTCCCACTATTCATCGGGGACTTGGCCTGGAGGGTGGTGCACGGAGCAGTGCTGTGCAACAAATTTTTAAGCCGGTTCACGGACTCCCAGGCCGCCTGCAATTTCTGCGGTCTGGAAG
The DNA here is from genome assembly GCF_044704955.1 of Pristiophorus japonicus. Lineage (NCBI taxonomy): Eukaryota > Metazoa > Chordata > Chondrichthyes > Pristiophoridae > Pristiophorus > Pristiophorus japonicus. The sequence continues at coordinate 31,400,934 of NC_092000.1, read as the reverse complement.
AGTCCGTGTTCCATGTTTTTATGGAATGCACAAGGTTGCAGCCCCTGTTTTATTATTTGAAGGGGCTGCTCCTGAAATTCTGGCTGCACTTCAGTCCCACTCTCCTGATCTTTGGGCACCCTGTGCGGAGGGGAGCGGGTAGGTCCGAAGGCCTCCTCGTAGGACTGCTCCTGGGCACGGCCAAGGGTGCCATCAGCCGGTCCAGGCAGCGGGCGGTCGAGGGGGTCGTTCAACCTGACTGCCTGCCTCTCTTCCACTCTTACATCCGGTCCAGGGTGTCCTTGGAGATGGAGCACGACTGGCAGTCAGTCGAGGAGGCGGGAGCTCGGAGCAGCGCGAGTCCGGGGTCGGCGAGAGGCCTATAAAGGCCAGCGGGAGTCGAGCAGTTCGAGCAGTCAGTCGAGGAGGCGGGAGCTCGGAGCAGCGCGAGTCCGGGGTCGGCAAGAGGCCTATAAAGGCCAGCGGGAGTCGAGCAGTTCGAGCAGTCAGTCGAGGAGGCGGGAGCTCGGAGCAGCGCGAGTCCGGGGTCGGCGAGAGGCCTATAAAGGCCAGCGGGAGTCGAGCAGTTCGAGCAGTCAGTCGAGGAGGCGGGAGCTCGGAGCAGCGCGAGTCCGGGGTCGGCGAGAGGCCTATAAAGGCCAGCGGGAGTCGGGCAGTTCGAGCAGTCAGTCGAGGAGGCGGGAGCTCGGAGCAGCGCGAGTCCGGGGTCGGCGAGAGGCGTACCGGTGCAGCTACAGGGAGAAGGCAAAGAAAGAAACAAAGGTGACGTCACAGCCTAGGGGGTAAGTGATTGGCTGGTGATTGGTGAGTAGTTTTTCTTTTTCTTCTTATATTGGTCAGTAACTTTTAACATTGTTATTACCAGTTTAAGTGTATCTAAGGGTTAAGTCATGGCAGGAGAGCTCGGTCGGGTGTTATGCTCCTCCTGTACCATGTGGGAACTCAGGGACACTTCCGGTGTCCCTGACGACTACGTGTGCGGGAAGTGTGTCCACCTCCGGCTCCTGACGGTCCGCGTTACGGAATTGGAGCTGAGGGTGGATTTACTCTGGAGCATCCACGATGCTGAGAATGACGTGAGTATCACGTGTAGTGAGTTGGTCTTACCGCAGGGAAAGGGTCCACAGCCAGATAGGGAATGGAAGACCAGCAGGAAGAGTAGTGCAAGGAAGGTAGTGCAGGGGTCCCCTGTGGTCATCCCCCTGCAAAACAGATACACCGCTTTGGGTACTGTTGAGGGGAATGACTCATCAGGGGAGGGCAGCAGCAGCCAAGTTCATGGCACCGTGGCTGGCTCTGCTGCACAGGAGGGCAGGAAAAAGAGTGGGAGAGCGATAGTGATAGGGGATTCAATTGTGAGGGGAATAGATAGGCGTTTCTGCGGCCGCAACCGAGACTCCAGGATGGTATGTTGCCTCCCTGGTGCAAGGGTCAAGGATGTCTCGGAGCGGGTGCAGGACATTCTGAAATGGGAAGGAGAACAGCCAGTTGTCGTGGTGCACATTGGTACCAACGACATAGGTAAAAAAAGGGATGAGGTCCTACGAAACGAATTTAAGGAGCTAGGAGCTAAATTAAAAAGTAGGACCTCAAAAGTAGTAATCTCGGGATTGCTACCAGTGCCACGTGATAGTCAGAGTAGGAATCGCAGGATAGCGCAGATGAATACGTGGCTTGAGCAGTGGTGCAGCAGGGAGGGATTCAAATTCCTGGGGCATTGGGACCGGTTCTGGGGGAGCTGGGACCAGTACAAACCGGACGGTCTGCACCTGGGCAGGACCGGAACCAATGTCCTAGGGGGAGTGTTTGCTAGTGCTGTTGGGGAGGATTTAAACTAATATGGCAGGGGGATGGGAACCAATGCAGGGAGACAGAGGGAAACAAAAAGGAGACAAAAGCAAAAGACAGAAAGGAGATGAGGAAAAGTGGAGGGCAGAGAAACCCAAGGCAAAGAACAAAAAGGGCCACTGTACAGCAAAATTCTAAAAGGACAAAGGGTGTTAATAAAACAAGCCTGAAGGCTTTGTGTCTTAATGCAAGGAGTATCCACAATAAGGTGGATGAATTAATTGTGCAAATAGATGTTAACAAATATGATGTGATTGGGATTACGGAGACGTGGCTCCAGGATGATCAGGGCTGGGAACTCAACATTCAGGGGTATTCAACATTCAGGAAGGATAGAATAAAAGGAAAAGGAGGTGGGGTAGCATTGCTGGTTAAAGAGGAGATTAATGCAATAGTTAGGAAAGACATTAGCTTGGATGATGTGGAATCTATATGGGTAGAGCTACAGAACACCAAAGGGCAAAAAACGTTAGTAGGAGTTGTGTACAGACCTCCGAACAGTAATAGGGATGTTGGGGAGGGCATCAAACAGGAAATTAGGGGTGCATGCAATAAAGGTGTAGCAGTTATAATGGGTGACTTTAATATGCACATAGATTGGGCTAGCCAAACTGGAAGCAATACGGTGGAGGAGGATTTCCTGGAGTGCATAAGGGATGGTTTTCTAGACCAATATGTTGAGGAACCAACTAGGGGGGAGGCCATCTTAGACTGGGTGTTGTGTAATGAGAGAGGATTAATTAGCAATCTCATTGTGCGAGGCCCCTTGGGGAAGAGTGACCATAATATAGTGGAATTCTGCATTAGGATGGAGAATGAAACAGTAATTTCAGAGACCATGGTCCAGAACTTAAAGAAGGGTAACTTTGAAGATATGAGGCGTGAATTGGCTAGGATAGATTGACGAATGATACTTAGGGGGTTGACTGTGGATGGGCAATGGCAGACATTTAGAGACCGCATGGATGAATTACAACAATTGTACATTCCTGTCTGGCGTAAAAATAAAAAAGGGAAGGTGGCTCAACCGTGGCTATCTAGGGAAATCAGGGATAGTATTAAAGCCAAGGAAGTGGCATACAAATTGGCCAGAAATAGCAGCGAACCTGGGGACTGGGAGAAATTTAGAACTCAGCAGAGGAGGACAAAGGGTTTGATTAGGGCAGGGAAAATGGAGTACGTGAAGCTTGCAGGGAACATTAAGGCGGATTGCAAAAGTTTCTATAGGTATGTAAAGAGAAAAAGGTTGGTGAAGACAAACGTAGGTCCCCTGCAGTCAGAATCAGGGGAAGTCATAACGGGGAACAAAGAAATGGCAGACCAATTGAACAAGTACTTTGGTTCGGTATTCACTAAGGAGGATACAAACAACCTTCCGGATATAAAAGGGGTCAGAGGGTCTAATAAGGAGGGGGAACTGAGGGAAATCTTTATTAGTCGGGAAATTGTGTTGGGGAAATTGATGGGATTGAAGGCTGATAAATCCCCAGGGCCTGATGGACTGCATCCTAGAGTACTTAAGGAGGTGGCCTTGGAAATAGCGGATGCATTGACAGTCATTTTCCAACATTCCATTGACTCTGGATCAGTTCCTATGGAGTAGAGGGTAGCCAATGTAACCCCACTTTTTAAAAAAGGAGGGAGAGAGAAAACAGGGAATTATAGACCGGTCAGCCTGACCTCAGTAGTGGGTAAAATGATGGAATCAATTATTAAGGATGTCATAGCAGTGCATCTTGAAAATGGTGACATGATAGGTCCAAGTCAGCATGGATTTGTGAAAGGGAAATCATGCTTGACAAATCTTCTGGAATTTTTTGAGGATGTTTCCAGTAAAGTGGACAAAGGAGAACCAGTTGATGTGGTATATTTGGACTTTCAGAAGGCTTTCGACAAGGTCCCACACAAGAGATTAATGTGCAAAGTTAAAGCACATGGGATTGGGGGTAGTGTGCTGACGTGGATTGAGAACTGGTTGTCAGACAGGAAGCAAAGAGTAGGAGTAAACGGGTACTTTTCAGAATGGCAGGCAGTGACTAGTGGAGTGCCACAAGGTTCTGTGCTGGGGCCCCAGCTGTTTACATTGTACATTAATGATTTAGACGAGGGGATTAAATGCAGTATCTCCAAATTTGCGGATGATACTAAGTTGGGTGGCAGTGTGAGCTGCGAGGAGGATGCTATTAGGCTGCAGAGTGACTTGGATAGGTTAGGTGAGTGGGCAAATGCATGGCAGATGAAGTATAATGTGGATAAATGTGAGGTTATCCACTTTGGTGGTAAAAACAGAGAGACAGACTATTATCTGAATGGTGACAGATTAGGAAAAGGGAAGGTGCAACGAGACCTGGGTGTCATGGTACATCAGTCATTGAAGGTTAGCATGCAGGTACAGCAGGCGGTTAAGAAAGCAAATGGCATGTTGGCCTTCATAGCGAGGGGATTTGAATACAGGGGCAGGGAGGTGTTGCTACAGTTGTACAGGGCCTTGGTGAGGCCACACCTGGAGTATTGTGTACAGTTTTGGTCTCCTAACTTGAGGAAGGACATTCTTGCTATTGAGGGAGTGCAGCGAAGGTTCAACAGACTGATTCCCGGGATGGCGGGACTGACCTATCAAGAAAGATTGGATCAACTGGGCTTGTATTCACTGGAGTTCAGAAGAATGAGAGGGGACCTCATAGAAACGTTTAAAATTCTGACGGGTTTAGACAGGTTAGATGCAGAAAGAATGTTCCCAATGTTGGGGAAGTCCAGAACCAGGGGTCACAGTCTGAGGATAAGGGGTAAGCCATTTAGGACCGAGATGAGGAGAAACTTCTTCACCCAGAGAGTGGTGAACCTGTGGAATTCTCTACCACAGAAAGTAGTTGAGGCCAATTCACTAAATATATTCAAAAGGGAGTTAGATGAAGTCCTTACTACTCGGGGGATCAAGGGTTATGGCGAGAAAGCAGGAAGGGGGTACTGAAGTTTCATGTTCAACCATGAACTCATTGAATGGCGGTGCAGGCTAGAAGGGCTGAATGGCCTGCTCCTGCACCTATTTTCTATGTTTCTATGTTTCTATGGTACGCTCGTGGCCTTCCGCGAGAGGTGGGCACCGGAGGGACTGGAATGCATCATCACGCCCGGCAACCAAATTTTAATTTGATTTTACGTTTTAAAGTTTAATTTGTTTTAATTGCCAGTGCTTTTAGTGTCCCCCTCCCCTTTTATAGGGGGCACTTGGAAAAATGTGATTTTAGCGCCCCAAAAAAAACAAAACAAAAAAAAAGAAAAACAAAAAAAAAACCACAAAAAAAGGAAAAAAAAAAGGAGCCTTGAAAATGTCTGCCGTGTCACCCAGGCGGGTGGCATGGTTTAATGTTTATGTTTTTTCTTCAGGTAAACTCAAAAGAAAAAAGCTCAAAAGAGTTTCATGCACAAGGAACCAATGGTAGAGCAGTGTCCTGCTCAGTTGGAGCTGAGCTGCTGAGAGGAGAGGAGCTACCAACTTTTGCTCCTGCCTGGAAGGCCTGGAGAGCCCTGAGCACAGCCCAGGAAGAGAAGGAAGGAAGGGGCTTCACCACCAACTTTCACCCAGAGGGAGAGGAGGAAAAAGCAGAAAACTTTTACTACTTTTTACCATTTCTGCAAAGAGTTGGAGAGAGGGGGAAAGACCAACAACAACAACATCCAGTGTGGAAGGAGGGAGACTCTACCATTCGACAGGTGGGTGTGGGTGCATTTCCCAAAAAGACTTTGTTGTATCGGTGGGGGGAGGAAAGAAGACCACTGAGGGCCGGAACATCGCGGGGGGTGTGTGTGTGTGGAAGTGTGTGTGGGGGCCTTGCTTACAACTAGGCCCCCCCCCACAATTGGACCCCCCCCCCATTGCCTTACCTGGGTTAGCTGGAGCTACCAGGCTGAAGATTTCTTTAAATCACCAATTGAACATCGTTAGGAGTGTGTGCCTGGTGGCTCTAGCTGCCCCAGGTGAAGACGTCTTCTCCCCTCACCCGAAGACCACCCCAAAGACTATTTTGTGTTTTGCCATCTGGGGATTGCACCCACCCACAGCTGCGAGGGGAGACCTGCCCTCGCAGTTCCCCCCCCCTTCCCACCCCCCTCTCTCTTACTCTGTTTCTCCCCTCTCTCTCTGAGACCCCTTCCTCCTAATTTAAAAAAAACCAAAACAATTAAGACAACTGAGCAGAGGGAACAAGGCCCCTCCCCAATTGCCAACTAGGGGAGAGGTGTGCCTCGTTAAGAGCTCCTCTGCTCAGTCTATATAGGAGGCCAATTAAGACCATTAAGGCCTGTGACTTTGGGGTGGGTGTAGCCCTTAAAGGGACCCCGTGATGGCGACCCCATCCACGCCGGTGGCAGGGCCAGCTAGGACTTATGCGCAGGCAGCGTCCACATCCACGGTGCCTCATGCGCCACCTGCTGCCCTGCCACCATTCAAACTAATAACAAAAAAACACGGGGTCAAGAGCTACACTCACCCCACAATGAGCATTGAGGAGTGCGTGCGGGCGATGGCTGGGATAGACGGCCCCTCGGCCATTGTTGCAGCCTCCAAGATGTCTGGGAAGGCTATGTTCTTCCTGGGGTCGGAGCGGGCGGTGTCCCTGGCCCTCGAAAAGGGGCTCACGGTGGGCGGGATGTTCCTGCCGGTGGATCCTCTCGAGGCCACCGCGCAGAGGGTCATCATATCAAACGTCCCGCCCTTTGTTCCCGCTGAGCTCCTCCTCCCTCACCTACACCAACTGGGGGAGGTAAGGTCAGGGATCAACCCCATACCGCTCGGCCTCAGGGACAACAGCCTGCGCCACGTGTTCTCCTTCCGCCGCCAGCCCTTTGTCCGGCTGGCGCGGGAGGAGACGACAGAGGGGTATTTTAATGTGGTGCACGAGGGGACTGCCTACCGCGTCTTCTGGACCTCGGACGGCGTGCGGTGCCATGCCTGCAGGGAGGTGGGGCACGTTCGCAAGAACTGCCCCGCCTCCAAGGCCGCCAAACCACCGAAGGCGGCCAAGGCTGGCGCCGCCGCCACCCCTCCCCCTAGTTGCGTCCGCGTGCCGGGAGCCGTAGGTGCGCGGGCATCGTCGGGGGCCTTTGTTTTCACGGCCTCCGGCGGGGGGGAGGGAGAGCGTCCGATCGAAAAGAAGGCGCGGAAGAAGACGAGACATCTAGAGGCGGGTCCCCTCAGTGCGCCAGAAAGTTTGACCACTGCGCTCAGCCCAACCCAGTCACTGACGAGCGCGGGGTGCCCTGAGCCCGTGCCCGAGCCCTTGACCAATACCGCAGAGGGGCTCGGGTGAGGGCAAGATAAGGAAAAGGGGGGTGCGGAGCGGGAGGCCTCGGCAGACATGGAGGTCTCCCTGCCTCCGCGCACCCCCAGGAACAAAAGGAGGCACCGCCCCAATGAGGCGGAGGGGGAACAACATCCCTCCGCGGAGGAGTCGGTGCCCGCCGCGTGTCCCGCGTCCCCCACCAGCGCCCCCAAATTGCGCTGTAGGCGCGAGGAATCTGTCCCCGGGGAGGGTGAGGCAGTCGAGGCTGCCCAGCCGCTGCCTCCTGGGGATGGCGTGGAAGATCTGCCTGTCGTGGGGGGCGTGGGGCCAGTGGAAGAATGCGTAGCCGCCGGGTCGAGCGTCCCGGGGACTGAGGCGGGCGGGGCCGAAAAGGCCGAACCTGAGCCCGCCCAGCCAATACCCAACTTCCCCCGAGATTTGCTCGACTCGGCAGAAACTGACACTGCAAACAATTTTAATATACATCCACACGCTGGGCCGGGGGGTGGCGGCGGGGAGGGGGAAGAACAACAACCCTCGCCCCCTACTTTGGAGCTGAGGGACTTGGTGGACCTGGAGAACTTCCTAAACCAGGTCTCTCCGTGTTCCCCAGTTCCTGGGGCGGAGGAGGAACCCCTTCCGCTGTCGCTTCCCGACCCAGCACCAATTTTAAAAGAGCCCAGTGGGGACTCCTATGCCGACGATCCTGGGGTGGGATCGGGGCAGAGCCAGGGCCAGATGGAGCGGCCGGGCCGTTTGCCGTACCTCGTGCGGTCGACGGGCCGGCTGCTAGCGGCGACCTCCCGGAGGGGGACGGGGACTCGGTGGAGGACGCGGGTGAAGATCTCGAGTCCATCGCTAGTGAGGCGGTGGATCTGCTCGCGGCCGCCACTGAGACCCTCCTCATTCCCGCAGAGGAACTCCGGGACTTTTTGGTCCAGTGCCGGGGTCGCCGCGACCAAGCCCGTCTGGCCCTGGAAAGATGGTCCGAGCCGGGGCTGCTCGTCGCGTCCGTCCGCGCCGCCGCTAAAACCATGGCCGCGGGCGGGCCCTTATCAAAGGCTCAAGGCCTTGAGCTGCGCCGGCTCAAAAGGTTCCTCGCTGGGCTGCTGAAGGAGTGGAGGTCAACAAACGACTCCACTCCCCCCCCCACAATAGGTTAGGTAGAGGTTGCACTCTGCTTTTGTCATGAAGATAACCATAGCCAGCCTCAACATCAACGGCAGCAGAGAGGCACGCCGTAGATTTAACAATTTTTCGCTCCTGCGGGAGGGGAAATATGTGGTGTGCTTCCTGCAAGAAACCCACACCGTTCCGGGAGACGAAGCCACGTGGCTCCTGGAATGGCAAGGAGAGGTCCGCATGAGCCACCTCACCGCTACTTCTAGTGGGGTGGCCATCTTGCTGGGCCTGCATTTTCAGCCGGAGATCTTGGGGGTCGAGGAGCCCGTGCCAGGCCGCTTGCTGCACGTAACGGTTCGCCTGGGGGACGTGCCGCTCCATCTCGTGAACGTGTACGCCCCTCAGCCCGGCCCGCAGCAAACGTGCTTCTTCGAAGAAGTGTCCGCTCTTCTTGGCTCCGTCGACATCGGCGACTGCATTGTCCTCGGGGGGGATTTTAACTGCACCCTCGAGGCGAGGGACCGCTCCGGTGCCCCGCAGTGCATGACGGCGATGGAGAAGTTGAGGGACCTGGTCGGGTCCTTCGACTTGGTGGACGTCTGGCGAAATCTCCACCCCGACTCCAGCGCCTTTACTTGGGTGAGGCCTGGAGTAGGATGTTCTAGAGTCGACCGCCTTTACGTGTCACGGGCGTACGTTTCCTGCGTCCCGGCGGCCTCCATGCGGCCGGTGCCGTGTTCGGACCACCACCTGGTGTGGGCAGAGCTCGCTTCGCTCCGCGCGAGGACGGGGTCCGCGTACTGGCATTTTAACAACCGGCTGCTGGAGGACGTGCGGTTCCAGGACTCGTTCCGTCGATTCTGGTCCGACTGGAGAAGGAAGCAGGGGGGCTTCCCCTCCTTGAGGCTATGGTGGGACGTGGGCAAGGCTCACGTCCGCGTCTTCTGTCAAGAGTACGCGAGGGGGTCGACCAAGAGGCGGGCGGCCAGAGTCGGGCGCCTAGAAAAAGAGGTGCTCGACCTGGAAGCCCGTCTCGGTCAAGTCGTCCAGGACCCGGCCCTGCGGTTGGTGTACGAAGCGAAGAAGGCCGCGCTGAAGGACCTGCAGCTCGTCGGGTCCCAAGGCGCGTTCGTGAGGTCGCGGATCCGGTTCCTGCGGGATCTGGACCGCGGCTCCCCCTTCTTCTACTCGCTGGAAAAAAGGCAGAGTGTCCGTAAGCAGCTCTTGACGCTGCTGGCCGACGACGGCTCTCTCGTCTCGGATACGGAGGGCGTCAACAACAGGGCCCGTGAATATTACGGGGCTCTGTTCTCTCCGGATCCGTCCAGCGAGGAAGCGCGTAGAGTTTTGTGGGAGGACCTGCCGAAGGTCAGCCCGGAGGGCGCCGAAAATCTGGAAGCTCCGCTAAGCCTGGCGGAGCTGACCGGTGCCCTCGACCGGCTCTCGAGGGGAAAATCCCCGGGGCTGGACGGGCTGACCGTGGAGTTCCACAGGGCGTTCTGGGACGTCCTGGGGAGCGACTACGCGCGGGTCCTGGTGGAAAGTCTGGCGACCGGGGAGATGCCCCTCTCTTGGCGCAGGGCAGTCATCGTCCTGCTGCCTAAGAAGGGCGATCTCCGCCTCCTTAAGAACTGGCGCCCGGTCTCCCTCCTCAGCACGGACTACAAAATCTTCGCCAGGGCGATGTCTGCTCGCCTTGGTGCTGTGCTGGACCACATGATCCACCCCGACCAGTCCTACACGGTCCCGGGCCGGACAATCCACAATAACATCCATCTGGTCCGGGACCTCATCCATTGTTCCCAGGAGGCTGGTCTGTCGGTCGCCTTCCTATCCCTCGACCAAGAGAAGGCGTTCGACAGGGTGGATCACGACTATCTTTTCAGAACTCTGCGCGCTTTCGGGTTCGGGACGCATTTCGTCGCCCGGATCCGACTTTTGTACGCCGCCGCGGAGTGTCTGATTAAGGTTAACGGGTCCTTGACGGCGCCCCTTCGCTTTAGGAGAGGGGTGCGCCAGGGATGCCCCATGTCCGGCCAGTTATACGCCGTTTGCGTGGAGCCTTTCCTGCGCCTCTTGCGGACGAGGTTGATGGGACTGGCTCTGCAAGGGCTGGGCGTGGAGGTCGTCCTCTCGGCTTACGCCGATGACGTGCTTCTCGCGGTAGAGGATCCCGCTGACCTGCGGAGGATGCGTGAGTGCCAGGAGATTTACTCGGCCGCGTCCTCCGCCAGGATCAACTGGGAGAAATGTTCCGGACTCCTGGTGGGTCAGTGGCGGGTGGACTCCCTGCCAGAGGAGCTCAGGCCTTTTGCCTGGAGCACGACCCATCTCCTCTATCTGGGAGTCTACCTTAGCCCCGACGAGGGAGCCTGGCTGGCGAACTGGCAGGAGCTGGAGGCCAAGGTCGCCGCTCGCCTAGGGCGCTGGACAGGACTGCTCCGAGTGCTGTCCTATAGGGGTCGAGCGCTAGTCATAAACCAGCTGGTGGCCGCAATGTTGTGGTACCGGCTGGTCACTTTGACCCCTCCCCCTGCGTTTGTCGCCAAGATACAGAAGAAGCTGGTGGACTTCTTCTGGAACAACAGGAAGCACTGGGTCTCTGCTGCGGTCTTGAGTCTCCCGCTTGAGGAGGGCGGTCAGTCATTGGTGTGCGTCAGCGCCCAGCTCGCGACTTTCCGTCTTCAGACCCTGCAGAGATACCTTTACGTCGAGCCCCCTCCTAGGTGGTGTGCTCTGGCGACGTATTTCTTCCACCAGCAGCGCGACCTCAATTACGACACACAGCTCCTGTTTGTGAACTTGGGGGGTGTCAGGACCGCCCTCCGGGAGCTGCCTGTCTTTTACAGGGAACTCATCAGGGTCTGGAACAAAGTCTCCACCAAGCGCAGCTCTCCGCCGGCTGGAGTGGCGGCCGTCCTGCAGGAGCCGCTGCTCGGGAATCCATACCTCCACGACCGAGGTTTTTTGTGGCGGTCGGAAGAGAGGGCTGTGGCTGGTGAGGTGACCAGGGTCAGGGACCTGCTCGATGACGGAGGAGCGGGCTGGATGGCGCCAGACACGCTGGCGTGGCGCCTAAATTCTGCCAACGTCCGCCACGCGGCCGATGCCATCGAGTCGCTAAAAACAGCTCTGGGCCCTGACTCCGTTAAGTGCATCGAGGAGGCTCAAGCACTTGGCGAGATCCCTTCCGAACTGACCCCCGTCCGGACGGAATTCCTCATCGGCGCCAAACCCCGGAACCTCCCTCGGGGGCCGGCGCCTCACAACTTGAGCCGCCTCGGTGAAATCCCCTCCGTGCCTTTCAGTTCCGCGCGGAGGGGTTTATTGTACGGGCTGCTCCTGCACACTCTCAACTTTGCCATCCTCGCCTGCCACCCGGACACGCCATGGCGTACCATCTTGCCGTCCGGAGGAGGCGGGGGTCCCCGATGGAGGGCACTCTACGCAGGGGTCCTCCCACTATTCGTCGGGGACTTGGCCTGGAGGGTGGTGCACGGAGCAGTGCCGTGCAACAAATTTTTAAGCCGGTTCACGGACTCCCAGGCCGCCTGCAATTTCTGCGGTCTGGAGGAGTCCGTGTTCCATGTTTTTATTGAGTGCACGAGGTTGCAGCCCCTGTTCCATTATTTGAAGGGGCTGCTCCTGAAATTCTGGCTGCACTTCAGTCCCACTCTCCTGATCTTTGGGCACCCTGTGCGGAGGGGAGCGGGTAGGTCCGAAGGCCTCCTCGTAGGACTGCTCCTGGGCACGGCCAAGGGTGCCATCAGCCGGTCCAGGCAGCGGGCGGTCGAGGGGGTCGTTCAACCTGACTGCCTGCCTCTCTTCCGCTCTTACATCCGGTCCAGGGTGTCCTTGGAGATGGAGCACGCGGTGTCCACCGGTACACTCGTGGCCTTCCGCGAGAGGTGGGCACCGGAGGGACTGGAGTGCATCATCACGCCCGGCAACCAAATTTTAATTTGATTTTACGTTTTAAAGTTTAATTTGTTTTAATTGCCGGTGCTTTTAGTGTCCCCTTCCCTTTTATAGGGGGCACTGGAAAATTGTGATTTTAGTGCCCCCCAAAAAAAAAATAAAACACAAAAAAAAAACAAAAAAAAGGAAAAAAAGGGCCTTGTAAATGTCTGGTGTGTCACCCAGGTCGGGTGGCACGGTTTAATGTTTTATGTTTTGTAGGTAGACTCTAAAAGAGTTTCATGCACAAGGACTCCCAGGTCCCTCTGCACTGCAGCATGTTGCAATTTCTCCCCAATCAAATAATATTCCCCTTTACTGTTTTTTTTCTCCCAAGGTGGATGACCTCACATTTTCTGACATTGTATTCCATCTGCCAAACCTTAGCCCATTCGCTTAACCTATTTAAATATCTTTGCAGCCTCTCTATGTCCTCTACACAATCCGCTTTCCCACTGATCTTTATCATCTGCAAATTTTGTTACACTACACTCTGTTCCCTCTTCCAGGTCATCTATGTATATTGTAAACAGTTGTGGTCCCAGCACCGATCCCTGTGGCACACCACTAATCACTGATTTCCAACCCGAAAAGGACCCATTTATCCCGACTCTCTGCTTTCTGTTAGCCAGCCAATTCTCGATCCATGCTAATACATTTCCTCTGACTCCGCGTACCTTTATCTTCTGCAGTAACCTTTTGTGTGGCACCTTATCGAATGCCTTTTGGAAATCTAAATACACCACATCCATCGCTACACCTCAATCCACCATGCTCGTTATATCCACAAAGAATTCCAGTAAATTAGTTAAACATGATTTCCCCTTCATGAATCCATGTTGCGTCTGCTTGATTGCACTATTCCTATCTCGATGTCCCGCTATTTCTTCCTTAATGATAGCTTCAAGCATTTTCCCCACTACAGATGTTAAACTGTGGTCCCTTTAAGGAACGTTGATGAGGCCACTGATTGCCCGGTACAAATGGTCCTTATCTCACTCATCTGGAAGGAGGAGAGCTTGCTGGGAGATCTGAGAGATGCAGTAACCATGACCATCCTTAAAAAAGGGGACAAGTCCGACTGCGGTAACAACAGAGGAACCTCCCTGTTATCAGCCACTGGGAAAGTCGTCGCTAGAATCCTCCTCAACCGTCTTCTCCCTGTGGCTGAGGAGCTCCTCCCGGAGTCACATTGCAGATTTCGTCTCTTATGGGGCACAACGGACATGATCTTTACAGCGTGACAGCTGCAAGAAAAATGCAGGGAACAGCACCAACCCTTGTACATGGCCTTCTTTGACCTTACAAAGGTCTTTGACACTGTCAACCGCGAGGGACTATGGAGCATCCTCCTCCATTTCAGCAGCTCCCAAAGGTCGTCACCATCCTCCGCCTGCTCCACGACGATGTGCAAGCCGTGATCCTGCCCAACGGTTCCATCACAGACCCAATCCATGTCCGGACCGGGGTCAAGCAGGGCTGTGTCATCGTGCCAACCCTCCTCTCAATCTTCCTCACTGCAATGCTCCACTTCACACTCAACAAACTCCCTGCTGGAGTGGAGCTAAACTACAGAACCAGTGGGAACCTGTTCAACCTTCGTCATCTCCAGGTCAGATCCAAGACCGTCCCAACCTCTGTCGTCGAACTACAGTACACGGACGACGCTTGCGTCTGCGCACATTCAGAGACTGAACTCCAAGTCATAGTCAACACCTTCACTGAGGCGTATGAAAGCATAGGCCTTACACTAAACATCCGTAAGACAAAAGTCCTCCACCAACCTGACCCCGCCACACAGCACTGCGCCCTAGTCATCAAGATCCTGGACAACGTGGACCACTTTCCATACCTCGGGAGCCTATTATCGGCAAGGGCAGACATCGACAACGAGATTCAACACCGCCTCCAGTGCGCCAGTGCAACCTTCGGCCGCCTGAGGAAAAGAGTGTTCGAAGACCAGGCCCTCAGATCTGCCACCAAGCTCATGGTCTACAGGGCTGTATTGATATCCGCCCTCCTGTTGGCTCAAGAGACATGAACCATATACAGTCGACACCTCAAATCGCTGGAGAAATACTACCAACGATGTCTCTGCAAGATCTAAAAATTCCCTGGGAGGACTGACGCACCAACATTAGCGTCCTCGATCAGGCCAAAATCCCCGGCATCGAAGCATTGACCACACTCGACCAGCTCCGTTGGCTAGGCCACATTATTTGCATGTGTGATATCTTCAGAGAAGCACACAACACACAACCTGTAAGATGGCTGCTGGTCCGGAATCTTCTGACCTGTTGGTCAGGTGACCTGCTCTTTATTAAACAGCACTAGTTGCAGTAACACAGGCATCCACAGTGTGGAGCTACAGACATTACAGTATGCCTGTCACAAGACTCCCAAAGCAAGCGCTCTATTCAGAACTCCTACACGGCAAATGAGCCCAAGGTGGGCAGAGGAGATGTTTCAAGAACACCCTCAAAGCCTCCTTGATAAAATGCAACATCCCCACCGACACCTGGGAGTCTCTGGCCAAAGACTGCACTAAGTGGAGGAAGAGCATCCGGGAGGGCGCTGAGCATCTCGAGTCTCGTCGCCGAGAGCATGCAGAAACCAAGTGCAGACAGCGGAAGGACCATGCGGCAAACCAATCCCACCCACCCTTTTCTTCAACCACTGTCTGTCCCACCTGTGACAGAGGCGGCAATTCCCATATGGGACTGTTCAGTCACCTAAGAACTCATTTTTAGAGAGGAAGCAAGTCTTCCTTGATTTCGTGGGACTGCCTATGATGCTGACAAATGGTCAGAACCCCAGCCGTGTGCACTCTGCCCACTCCCACCCGAATATTGTAAGTGGGGCCCTACACCCCCGCTGGACCCAGGTTTGCATATTGAATCCACCTTCGGCCTGCTTGAGGCCTTCAGGCTTCTCGCCCATTCACAGGCCCAACTGGATATTGTGGGTGTCGGGCAGCCCAGGTATCCCCCTGATGTATAACGGGCGGCCGTACAACTTTCAGGTGGTTGTAAATTGCCCCGCTTGTAATCAAAGGGAGGGAATAGTCACAACCAAAGCCCCAAAGTCGGGGCCGAGCTTCCTGGTCGCTGAAAGTCCTTTAGGAAAATGATTAATCTTCATGTGTGATTTAAAACAATGAAACGTTGTGATGTGGGTGTCGCTGGCAAGGCCTGCATTTCGTGCCCATCCCTAGGGCCTTCTCCTTGAACCGCTGCAGTCCGTGTTCTGTGTGTTGGGTTTAATACGACTGGCTGTCTTGCTCGGACTCTTCAGAGGGCAGTTAAGAGTCAACCTCGTTGATGTAGGACTGGAGTCACATATAGGCCCAGACCGGGTCAGGACGGCAGGTTTCCTTCACTAAAGCACATTAGTGAACCAGTTGGGATTTTACGGTAGGGTGATCATACGTCCCGTTTGCTGGGGACAGTCCCCGGATGACGTACTGTGTCTCCGGCAAATAATCCCCCCGGAAGATTCCCCCGTTCACAAAACCCGACCCCGAAGTGTACACCTGGGCCGTGAGTTTACCCCCTGGGCCGTGAGTTTACCCCTGGGCCGTGCGTTTACCCCCTGGGCCGTGAGTTTACCCCCTGGGCCGTGCGTTTACCCCCTGGGCCATGCGTTTACCCCCTGGGCCGTGAGTTTATCCCCGGGCCGTGCGTTTACCCCCTGGGCCATGCGTTTACCCCCTGGGCCATGCGTTTACCCCCTGGGTCGTGAGTTTACCCCCTGGGCCGTGCGTTTACCCCCTGGGCCATGCGTTTACCCCCTGGGCCGTGAGTTTACCCCCGGGCCGTGCGTTTACCCCCCTGGGCCGTGCGTTTACCCCCCTGGGCCGTGCGTTTACCCCCCTGGGCCGTGCGTTTACCCCCCTGGGCTATGAGTTTACCCCGCCCCCCCCCCCCCCAGGTAGTGAGTTTGATTGGGCAGCCTAAACAATTCGGGAGTTTGGGGGAGTGGGCCAAGGGAGGAGGGGTTGAAGGAAGCCTTTGTAAAGGTGGAGGTTCCTGCTCTTAAAGTCGCACTGCTCTTAAAGCTGTACCACTAGTGGGCAATTTGAATCTGTGGATCAGAAAGGAACCAGGAAGAGAAAAGCCTGAAGCTTGTCAGTGTAAATGTAATTCTGACAGAGATTAGCCACGGGGATGGGGGATGGCTAAGACCTGTCTGATGGTTAAGCAGCCAGGGCCATGTGGATAAAGTCACACAGGCAGTGAGTGGGATCTCCCTAACCCCAGGACTCCTCTCCAACACAGGATTTTTAATAAAAAGAAAAAGAAAGAAAGCTTGCATATATATCATAGAATCAAAGAAATTTACAGCATGGAAGGAGGCCATTTTGGCCCATCGTGTCTGTGCCGGCCGACCAAGAGCTGACCAGCCTATTCCCACTTTCCAACTCTTGGTCCTAAGCCCTGTAGGTTGTTGCACTTCAAGTGCTTATCCAGGTACTTTTTAAATGTGCTGAAGGTTACTGCTCTACCACCCTTTCAGGCAGTGAGTTCCAGATTCCCACCACCCTCTGGGTGAAACAATTTCCCCTCAAATCCCCTCTAAACCTCCTACCAATCACTTTAAATCTATGCCCCCTGGTTGTTGACCCCTCCTTCCTATCCACCCTATCTAGGCCCCTCATAATTTTATACACTTCAATAAGGTCACCCTTAGCCTCCTCCATTCCAAAGAAAACAACCCCAGCCTATTCAATCTTTCCTCATCGCTAAAATTCTCCAGTCCAGGCAACATCCTCATAAATCTCCTCTGTACCCTCTCCAGTGCAATCACATCTTTCCTGTAATGTGGTGACCAGAACTGCACGCAGTACTCTAGCTGCGGCCTAACTAATGTTTTATACAGTTCAAGCATAACCCCCCTGCCCTTACATTCTGTGCCTTCTTAACCACCTTACCTACCTGGCCTGCTACCTTCAGGGATCTGTGGAGATGCACTCCAAGGTCCCTTTGTTCCTCTGCATCTCTCAGTGTCCTACTATTTAGGATGATTTAAAAAAAATTCATTCACGGGATGTGGGCTTTGCTGGCAAGGCGAGCATTTATTTCCTATCCCGAGGTGCCCTCGAGAAGGTGGTGGTGAGCTGCCTTCTTGAATACAACTGAGTGCCTTGCTAGGCTATTTCAGAAATTGCTTTCTGGAGCAAATAAGGCATCACTACTTGTTTCTACATCTATCTATAGCTGATTAATGTAGGTTGCTGATGTCCCCAGTGATATCCTGCAATAAAACTGAGATGTAAAGGATAAGGTGGGTAATTTTGAAAACAATCGGAAGAGGTATATCAATATCACCCATTTTTCACCATCAGTCAAAGCCAAAATTATCCCTCTTAACTTTTACATCTCAGTTTTATAGTATAGTCCCGACCTGAACAGCCACTGGCAGTGCAGTTTGCCTGCAGGTCAGCGTTGCTCTTTCATTGGTTGGAATTTTTACATTGTAGAGAGTGCGGGTTCACGAGTGGGTCGTCAGTTAAAAGCATTAAAGTCCAGCCCAATGTGTTTGAGGTTAAGGACTCAATAGCAAACAGAGGACTGTCATACAAATGAGTTAAGCTATTGTACACTAACATTAGAATCATATCACAGAATAATAGAAATTTACAGCACGGAAGGAGGCTATTTCGGTCAATCTTGTCCCCGCCGGCCGACAAAGTGCACATCCAGGTACTTTTTAAATGTGATGAGGGTTCTGCCTCCAACACCCTTTCAGGCAGTGAGTTCTAGACTCCCACCATCCTCTCGGTGAAGAAATCTCCCCTCAAATCTCCTCTAAACCTCCTACTTTAAACCTGTGTCCCCTGGTTGTTGACTCCCCTGCTAAGGGAAACAGATCCTTCCTATCCACTCTGTTAACGTTCAGAATAATTCCACAAGACTGTGTTGTAAGCTCAAGCCATTGTGACCTTGGTCCCTTTAATATAACTCCAAAGTGAGGCAGCAGCATGGTGGACTGCCTTTTATACCTGCTTGCTCCAGGGTACACAGGTGACCCATAGGTCTCCCACAGGTGTGCCCCCTAGTGGCAAGTCTTACACGTAGGTGAGGTTCACATAAATAACACTATCTCGGCCCCTCATAATTTTATATACCTCAAAAAGATCTCTCCTCAGCCTCCTCTGGTCCAAAGAAAATAAACCCATCCTTTCCAATCTTTCCTCATAGCGAACATTCTCCAGTCCAGGCATTATCCTCGTAAATCTCCTCCATACCCTTTCGAGTGCAATTGCATCTTCCCTGTAATGTGGACCTCGCCGCGGCAAGGTCGGGGCGAAGGAGTGGCGAGAGACTGTGGAGGGATATGATCGTGGCCCAGGGGAGGCATGAGTTCGGGGCCAGGGGCACAGGGGCAGCACGGGCCAGCCCACACTGCGATATGTGTGCACACTAGATCCGTGCAGCAGAGTTGGTCTCCAGTCATCTTGGGTAATCCTTGCCACTGGACCAAGACCTAGCTCTGTCAAGCCCGTGTGGTGGCTGGTATGCAACAGCCACCACATGTTAAAAAAATTCACGCACAGGTATCTTCCATCCTTCAGGATGTAGTTCGGGTCCTTCATTGAAACACTTGTGAACTCATCCATTTTTGGCGTGGAAGCAAGTCATCCCCATTTCGAAGGACCGCCTATGATGATGACTATTTATTGTGTATTCCCTTGCCTTGTTATCCTTCCCCAAATGCATTACCTCACACTTCTCAGGATTGAATTCCATTTGCCACTGTTCTGCCCACCTGACCAGTCCATTGATATTTACCATCAGTCTATGGCTGCCTTCTTCATTATCAACCACATGGCCAATTTTTGTATCATCTGCAAACTTTAATCATACCCCCGACATTCAAGTCTAAATCATTGATATGTCGCACCTTTCATGACCTCAGGACCTTCCAAAGTGTTTTACTGTCAATTAAATACATTTGAAGAGCAATCACTGTTGTAATGTAGGAAACGTGGCAATAAAGTGCGCAGCAAGCTCCCACAAGCAGCAATGTGATAATGACCACGTTATCTGTTTTGGCGCTGTAGTTTGAGGGATATATGTTGGCTAAGACTCCCATGCCCTTCTTTGAAATAGTGCCATATGATCTTTTACGCCCACCTGAAAGAGCAGACGGGGCCTCGGTTTAACATCTCATCCAAAAGATGGCACCTCCGACAGTGCAGCGGAATACTGCACTGGAGTGTCAGCCTGGATTACGTGCTCGGGTCCCTGGAGTTGGACTTGAACCCACGAACACTGGAGTGTAGATCGAAGACAAAGGGCCATGATTTGGGGAGGAGCATGAGATACACAAAGGGGGAGATCAGAAGAAACAATTTAATGCCGAATTGTTAGATGGTGCCACAAGTGATTGCAGCATTCAATAATGTACTTGGATAATTAGCAAAAGGACATAGAGACAGTGTGCTGTGTGTAAATTGGCTGCTCCATAAAACCAGTGACTGCACTACTGTCAGCTGTGGCTCAGTGGGAGCATTCGCTCAGTGGGAGGGGCTAGGAGTGAGAACACTCGGTGGGAGGAGCCAGGAGTGAGCACTCTCTCGGTGGGAGGGGCTAGGTGTGAGCACACTCGGTGGGAGGAGCCAGGAGTGAGCACTCTCTCGGTGGGAGGGGCTAGGTGTGAGCACACTCGGTGGGAGGAGCCAGGAATGAGCACTCTCTTGGTGGGAGGGGCTAGGTGTGAGCACTCTCTCGGTGGGAAGAGCCAGGAGTGAGCACACTCGGTGGGAGGGGGCAGGAGTGAGCACTCTCTCGGTGGGAGGGGCTAGGTGTGAGCACACTCGGTGGGAGGAGCCAGGAATGAGCACTCTCTTGGTGGGAGGGGCTAGGTGTGAGCACTCTCTCGGTGGGAAGAGCCAGGAGTGAGCACACTCGGTGGGAGGGGGCAGGAGTGAGCACACTCGGTGGGAGGAGCCATGAGTGAGCACTCTCGGTGGGAAGGGCCAGGAGTGAGCACACTCGGTGGGAGGGGCCAGGAGTGAGCACACTCGGTGGGAGGAGCCAGGACTGAGCACTCTCTCGGTGGGAGGGGCTAGGTGTGAGCACTCTCTCGGTGGGAAGGGCCAGGAGTGAGCATGCTCTCGGTGTGAGGGACCAGAAGTGAGCACTCTCTCGGTGGGAGGGGCTAGGAGTGAGCACTCTCTCGGTGGGAGGGGCTAGGAGTGTGCATTCTCTGGGTGGGAGGGGCTAGGTGTGAGCACGATCTCGGTGGGAGGGGCCAGGAGTGAGCACGCTCTCGGTGGGAGGGGCTAGGTGTGAGCATGATCTCGGTGGGAGGGGCCAGGAGTGAGCACGCTCTCGGTGGGAGGGGCTAGGTGTGAGCACGATCTCGCTGGGAGGGGCCAGGAGTGAGCAAGCTCTCGGTTGGAGGGGCTAGGAGTGAACATGCTCTCGTGGGAGGGGCTAGGAGTGAGCAAGCTCTCGGTTGGAAGGGCTAGGCGTGAACATGCTCTCGTGGGAGGGGCTAGGAGTGAGCACTCACTCGTTGGAGGGGCTAGGAGTGAGCACTCTCTCGGTGGGAGGCGCCAGGAGTGAACACTCGGTGGGAGGGGCAAAGAGTGAGCACTCTCTCGGGAGGGGCTAGGAGTGAGCAGGCTCACGGTGGGTGGGGCTAGGAGTGAGCACGCTCTCGGTGGGAGGGGCCAGGAGTGAGCACTCTCGGTGGGAGGGGCTAGGAGTGAGCAGGCTTACGGTGGGAGGGGCTAGGAGTGAGCACGCTCTTGGTGGGAGGGGCCAGGAGTGAGCAAGCTCTTGGTGGGAGGTGCTAGGAGTGAGCACACTCCTGGTGGGAGGGGCTAGGAGTGAGCAAGTGCTGCTGGTTGTTTGATTATTGCTGGGAGTTGGAGTGAGTTTGTAAAAAGTGGTGGTGGGTTTTTGGGTTGCTTTTTAAGGGTTTAGGGTTTATTTGGCCCATAAACAGCTAGATGGCTACTGATGGGCATCGAGTGCCAGGCCCCTTAGAGGACAATGTTCCCAGAATTAACTGCGCAGGCAGCTATTAACGATTATGATATAATTAGGATTACGGAGACATGGCTCCAGGGTGACCAAGGCTGGGAAGTTAACATCCAGGGGTATTCAACATTCAGGAAAGATAGACAGAAAGGAAAAGGAAGCGGGGTGGCATTGCTGGTTAAAGAGGAAATTAACGCAATAGGAAGAAAGGACATTAGCTTGGATGATGTGGAATCTGTACAGGTAGAGCTGCGGAATACCAAAGAGTAGAAAACACAAGTGAGAGTTGTGTACAGACCACCAAACAGTAGTAGTGAGGTTGGGGATGGCATCAAACAAGAAATTAGGGATGCGTGCAATACAAGGTACAGCAGTTATCATGAGTGACTTTAATCTACATATAGATTGGGTTAACCAAGTTGGTAGCAACGCGGTGGAGGAGGATTTCCTGGAGTGTATTAGGGATGGCTTTCTAGACCAATATGTCGAGGAACCAACTAGAGAGCTGGCCATCCTAGACTGGGTGTTGTGTAATGAGAGAGGACTAATTAGCAATCTTGTTGTGCGAGGTCCCCTGGGGAAGAGTGACCATAATATGGTAGAATTCTTTATTAAGATGGAGAGTGACAGTGTTAATTCAGAGACTAGGGTCCTGAACTTAAGGAAAGGTAACTTCGATGGTATGAGACCTGAATTGGCTAGGATAGACTGGCAAATGATACTTAAAGGGTTGACAGTGAATGTGGCAGAAATTTATAGATTACATGGATGAACTTCAACAATTGTACATCCCTGTCTGGAGTAAAAATAAAAAGGGGAAGGTGGCTCAACTGTGGCTAACAAGGGAAATTAGGGATAGTGTTAAATCCAAGGAAGAGGTATGTAAATTGGCGAGCAAAAGCAGCAAACCTGAGGACTGGTAGAAATTTAGAATTCAGCAGAGGAGGGCAAAGGGTTTAATTAGGAGGGGGAAAATAAAGTATGAGAGGAAGCTTGCAGGGAACATAAAAACTGACTGCAAAAGCTTCTATAGATATGTGAAGAGAAAAAGATTTGTAAAGACCAACGTAGGTCCTTTGCAGACAGAATCAGGTGAATTTATAATGGGGAACAAAGAAACGGCAGAACAATTGAACAAATACTTTGGATCTGTCTTCACTAAGGAAGACACAAATAACCCTCCGGAAATACTAGGGGACCGAGGGTCTAGCGAAAAGAAGGAACTGAAGGAAATCCTTATGAGTCAGGAAATTGTGTTAGGGAAATTGATGGGATTCAAGGCCAATAAATCCCCAGGGCCTGATAGGCTGCATCCCAGAGTACTTAAGGAAGTGGCCATAGAAATAGTGAATGCATTGGTGATCATTTTCCAACATTCTACTGACTCTGGATCAGTTCCTATGGACTGGATAGTAGCTAATGTAACACCACTTTTTTAAAAAGGAGGGAGAGAGAAAACAGGGAATTATAGACCGGTTAGCCTGACATCGGTGATGGGGAAAATGTTGAATCAATTATTAAAGATGAAATAGCAGCACATTTGTAAAGCGGTGACAGGATAGGTCCAAGTCAGCATGGATTTATGAAAGGGAAATCATGCTTGACAAATCTTCTAGAATTTTTGAGGATCTAACTAGTAGATGGACAAGAGAGAACCAGTGGATATGCTGTATTTGGACTCACAAAAGGCTTTTGACAAGGTCCCACACAAGAGATTAGTGTGCAAAATTAAGGCACAGGGTATTGTGGATAATGTACTGACGTGGATAGAGAACTGGTTGGCAGAGAGTCGGAATAAACGGATCCTTTTCAGAATGGCAGGCAGTGACTAGTGGGGTGCCACAGGGTTCAGTGCTGGGATCCCAGTTATTTACAATATACATCAATGATTTAGATGAAGGAATTGAATGTAATATCTCCAAGTTTGCAGATGACACTAAGCTGGGTGACAGTGTGAGCTGTGAGGAGGATGCTAAGAGACTTCAGGGTGACTTGGACAGGTTAGCTGAGTGGGAAAATGCATGACAGATGCAGTATAATGTGGATAAATGTGAGGTTATCCACTTTGGTGGCAAAAACAGGAAGACAGAATATTATCTGAATGGTGACAAATTAGGAAAAGGGGAGGTGCAGCGAGACCTGGGTGTCATGGTACATCAGTCATTGAAGTTTGGCATGCAGGTACAGCGGGCGGTGAAGAAGGTAAATGGTATGTTGGCCTTTATAGCTGGAGGATTTGAGTATAGGAGCAGGGAGGTGTTACTGCAGTTGTACAGGGCCTTGGTGAGGCCTCACCTGGAATATTGTGTTCAGTCTTCGTCCCCTAATCTGAGGAAGGACGTTCTTGCTATTGAAGGAGTACAGCGAAGGTTCACCAGATTGATTCCTGGGATGGCAGGACTGACATATGAGGAGAGATTGGATCAACTGGGCTTGTATCCACTGCAGTTTAGAAGAATGAGAGGGGATCTCATAAAACATATAAAATTCTGACGGGATTGGACAGATTAGAGGCAGGAAGAATGTTCCCGTTGCTGGGGAGTTCCAGAACCAGGGGTCACAGTCTAAGAATAAGGGGTAAGCCATTTAGGACCGAGATGAGGAGAAACTTCTTCACTCAGAGAGTGGTTAACCTGTGGAATTCTCTACTGCAGAAAGTTGTTCGTTAGATATATTCAAAAGGGAGTTAGATATGGCCCTTACGGTCAAAGGGATCAAGTGGTATGGAGAGAAAGCAGGAAAGGGGTACTGAGGTTGAATGATCAGCTATGATCTTATTGAATGGCGGTGTAGGCTCGAAGGGCCGAATGACCTGCTCCTGCATCTAATTTCTATGTTTCTATGTTAATCAGGGGAGTAAATGTTGGGGGAAGGGAGAAGCCTCCAACTGTTCTAAGATTCTGAGCTTCTATCGGATCGTTGGAAAATTCCCAAACAGTGCGAGTTGTCTGAATTCAGTGCCAATCTGATTTGTGTCCTGTTTTCTTTTGCAGTGTATTACTTGTAACACCACCTTTATCCAACAGATGTCAGTACAAGTATGGAAAAAAACACTCGACGTCACCAGAATATGATGGTTTGAAATAAAAATCTCGGCCCCACTTTCTCACCTGTTTATTTTCACCGGATTCCAGCTCTCTGGGCACTGGAAGCCCTTCAGGCAAGTGATCATACTTCATGAAAATGTTGGTCCCTTAGAGGACGAGACCAGGGAATTAATAATGGGGAACATGGAGATAGCAGAAACTCTGAAAAAATATTTTGTATCAGTCTTTACGGTAGATGACACAAACAATATCCCAACAGTGGATAGTCAAGGGGCTATGGGGTGGGTGGAGGAACTTAACACAATCATAATCACTAAGGAGGTGGCACTCGGTAAGATAAGGGACTAAAGGCAGATAAGTCTCCTGGACTTGATGGCTTGTATCCTAGGGTCTTAAGAGAGATAGCAACAAGGATAGTGGATATCCTTGGTTGTAATTTACCAAAATTCTCTGGATTCTGGGGAGGTCCCAGCAGATTGGAAAACTGCAAATATAACTGTTAAGTATCGAATAACTCCACGAGGCTAAGTACGGTGAGTTAGTTCAGGAATTACCTTACTCCAGTTTATTTACTCTCAAAAGTGAGGATTCAACATGGCTGCCAACATTATATACACGGCTTGCACGTGTCTGCCAGTGACCATTAGGACTCTGACAGTCGCGCCCTCCGGTTGCAGGTAAAATCCAGTTCACATACATAACATAATTCCCCTCAAAGTCCTTGGTACAGGTTGTATTTACAAGTTGAGACAATCCAGGGCCTTCCATTCCCTGGTTGGGCTTCTCAATTCGAACCCAAGCTTGGGTGAGTTAGTAGGACCATTGCTGCATTGCGGAGCAGTCAGTCTGACAGGACTGTCGGGGATGATAGGTTCGTCTTCGTGAATGACACAAGGGTCAACTGATGGTTGGATGTGTGTTGGTTGGTCGATGATGATGTCATCTTCAGTTTGTTCTGGGTTGTCTGTGATTCACAGTTTGGTTTTGTCGATGTGCCTCTTGCACGTTTGGCCATTTAACAGTTTGACAACAAACACCCTGTCCCCTCCTTGGCCAAAACCGTGCCAGCAACCCACTTTGGACCATGACCATAATTCAGGACAAACACAGGGCCATGAACAGCAATGTCATGTGATACGGCCGCACTATCATGGTACCATTGCTGCCGTTGCCTTCTGGTTTCGACATGATCATTGAGATCAGGATGTTCAAGGGAGAGCCTGGTTTTGAGGTCTCTCTTCATTAACAGGTCGGCAGGAGAGACCCCGGTGAGCGAGTGGGGTCACATCCGGTAACTGAGCAGAATGCGGGACAAGCGGGTCTGTAGGGAGCCGTGAGTCACGCGTTTTTGGCTCTGCTTAATGGTTTGGACAACCCGCTCTGCTTGACCGTTAGACGCGGGTTTGAAAGGGGCAGACCTGACATGCTTGATGCCATTATGAGTCACAAACTCGTGGAACACCGAACTGGTGAAACATGGTCCGTTGTCACTGACAAGGACGTCGGGCAGGCCATGGATGGTGAACATGTCCCTGAGGCTTTCAATAGTGGCTGTGGACGTGCAGGATGACATGGTTACGTATTCAATCCATTTGGAGTAAGCGTCCACTACCACTAAAAACATTTTAGCGAGAAAGGGGCCAGCAAAGTCTCTGTGGATCCTTGACCACGGTTTGGATGGCCATGACCACAACTCTTTTAGGAGACAAAAGTAAACATTAAATCAAGTGCCTCCCGATCTGGGGGACACTCCAGACACTTTTCACCTGCCCTTTTTAAAAAAAAACTTTTTGCGTTTTTTGTGGGGTTTTTTTGTGTTTTTTTGGGGGGGGGTTTTTTGGGCTCTTAAAATCACAAATTTTACAAGTGCCCCCATAAAAGGGGAGGGGGACACTAAAACCAGCAATAAAACAAATGAAACTTTAAAACATATAAAATAAAATTAAAATTTGGTTGCCGGGGTAACGATGCACTCCAGTCTCTCCGGCGCCTACCTCTCGCGGAAGGCCGCGAGCGTACCGGTGGACAACGCGTGCTCCATCTCTAGGGACAGCTTGGCGCGGATGTACGCGCGGAAGAGAGGCAGGCAGTCAGGCTGAACGACTCCCTCGACCGCCCGCTGCCTGGATCGGCCGATGGCACCCTTGGCCGTGCCCAGGAGCAGTCGTACGAGGAGGCCCTCAGACCTACCCGCTCCCCTCCGCATAGGGTGCCCAAAGATCAGGAGTGTGGGACTGAAGTGCAGCCAGAAATTGAGGAGCAGCCCCTTTAAATAATGAAACGGGGGCTGCAACCTTGCACACTCCATAAAAACACGGAACACAGACTCTTCCAGACCGCAGAAATTGCGGGCGGCCTGGGAGCCCGTGAACCGGCTTAAAAATTTGTTGCACAGGACTGCTCCGTGCACCACCCTCTAGGCCAAGTCCCCAATAAATAGTGGGGGCCATGACCACAGACTTAGCGGAGCCTCCACAGGTGCGTTACTCAGTTGCATGCAAGAGTTGCACTGATGCACGTATGACCCCAAATCCGAGTCAGTGCTGGGCCACCAAACGTGAGACCTGTCAATGGCCTTCATCATGACAATGCCTGGGTGGGTACTGTGTAAATCTTGCACAAAAGTTTCCCTGCCTTTTTTTGGTATAACAACATGATTACCCCATAACAGACAATCAGACTGAATAGACAATTCACCTTTGCGGTGGCTATAAGGCTTAATTTCATCCTGCAATTCCCTGGGAATGGCTGACCAATTTCCATTTAGGACACACCCTTTTACACTTGACACTACAGGATCCTGGCTGGTCCAGGTCCTAATTTGGCGAACCATGACAGGTGACCCCTCGCACTCGAAGGCATCCATGACCAGCAGCAAGTCTGCGGGCTGGCGGCATTTCCACCCCGGTTGTGGGCAATGGTAGCCGGCTAAGCGCATCAGCACAGTTTTCAGTGCCTGGTCTGTGGCGGATGACATAATCATAAGCGGATAATGTCAGTGCCCATCTTTGGATGCGGGATGATGCATTGGTGTTTATACCTTTGCTCTCAGAAAACAATAAAATGAGCAGCTTGTGGTCTGTTTCAAGCTCAAACCGAAGCCCAAACAGGTATTGGTGCATTTTACTAACCCCATATACGCATGCTAAAGCCTCTTTCTCTGCCATACTATAGGCTCTTTCAGCCTTAGACAGGTTTCTGGACACGTATGCAACTGGTTGGTGTTTGCCTGATACATTGGCTTGCTGGAGCACACAACCGATGAGGTGTCGCAGGCCAGCACTAACCATTTACATGGGTCATAGTGTACCAGTAATTTATTGTAACATAGCAGGTTCCTGGCCTTCTCAAAGGCTCTGTCTTGAGATTTGCCCCAGTCATTACCCTTTCTCAGCAACATGTGCAAGAGCTCTAGCAATGTGCTCAAACTAGGTAGAAAGTTACCGAAATAGTTGAGAAGACCCAGGAATGAACGCAGCTTCGACACACTCTGGGGTCTGAGTGCATTCTTGATGGCCTCTGTCTTCGAGTCCGTAGGCCTGTTGCCGTCTGTTGCAATCTTTCTCCCCAGGAATTGGACTTCTGGTGCCATGAAAACGCATTTTGAGCGTTTTAGCCTGAGTCCCACTCTGTCCGGACGACGTAGAACCTCTTCCAGGTTGTGCACGTGTTTGGTGGCGTCGCGACCAGTGACCAGGATGTCATCTTGGAACACGACGGTTCTCGGGACGGACTTCAGCAAACTCTCCATGTTTCTCTGAAATATGGCTGCCACTGAGCGAATTCCGAAAGGGCATCTGTGGTATATAAACAGTGCTTTGTGCGTGTTGATGCACGTCTGTTTTTTCGAAGATTCGACCAGCTCCTGTGTCATGTAAGCAGAGGTCAGGTCCAATTTTGTGACCGACTTCCCACCCACTAGTGTTGCAAACAGATCGTCAGTCTAGGGTAACGGGTACTGATTCTGTATCAAGACTGTCATTTTCCAACATTCCATTGACTCTGGATCAGTTCCTATTGAGTGGAGGGTAGCCAATGTAACCCCACTTTTAAAAAAAGGAGGGAGAGAGAAAACAGGGAATTATAGACCGGTCAGCCTGACCTCAGTAGTGGGTAAAATGATGGAATCAATTATTAAGGATGTCATAGCAGTGCATTTGGAAAATGGTGACATGATAGGTCCAAGTCAGCATGGATTTGTGAAAGGGAAATCATGCTTGACAAACCTTCTGGAATTTTTTGAGGATGTTTCCAGTAAAGTGGACAAGGGAGAACCAGTTGATGTGGTATATTTGGACTTTCAGAAGGCTTTCGACAAGGTCCCACACAAGAGATTAATGTGCAAAGTTAAAACACATGGGATTGGGGGTAGTGTGCTGACGTGGATTGAGAACTGGTTGTCAGACAGGAAGCAAAGAGTAGGAGTAAATGGGGACTTTTCAGAATGGCAGGCAGTGACTAGTGGGGTACCGCAAGGTTCTGTGCTGGGGCCCCAGCTATTTACATTGTACATGAATGATTTAGACGAGGGGATTAAATGTAGTATCTCCAAATTTGCGGATGACACTAAGTTGGGTGGCAGTGTGAGCTGCGAGGAGGATGCTATGAGGCTGCAGAGTGACTTGGATAGGTTAGGTGAGTGGGCAAATGCATGGCAGATGAAGTATAATGTGGATAAATGTGAGGTTATCCACTTTGGTGGTAAAAATAGAGAGACAGACTATTATCTGAATGGTGACAGATTAGGAAAAGGGAAGGTGCAACGAGACCTGGGTGTCATGGTACATCAGTCATTGAAGGTTGGCATGCAGGTACAGCAGGCGGTTAAGAAAGCAAATGGCAGTTGGCCTTCATAGCGAGGGATTTGAGTACAGGGGCAGGGAAGTGTTGCTACAGTTGTACAGGGCCTTGGTGAGGCCACACCTGGTGTATTGTGTAAGTTTTGGTCTCCTAACTTGAGGAAGGACATTCTTGCTATTGAGGGAGTGCAGCGAAGATTCACCAGACTGATTCCCGGGATGGTGGGACTGACCTATCAAGAAAGACTGGATCAACTGGGCTTGTATTCACTGAAGTTCAGAAGAATGAGAGGGGATCTCATTGAAACGTTTAAAATTCTGACGGGTTTAGACAGGTTAGATGCAGGAAGAATGTTCCCAATGTTGGGGAAGTCCAGAACCAGGGGTCACAGTCTAAGGAAAAGGGGCAAGCCATTTAGGACCGAGATGAGGAGAAACTTCTTCACCCAGAGAGTGGTGAACCTGTGGAATTCTCTACCACAGAAAGTAGTTGAGGCCAATTCACTAAATATATTCAAAAGGGAGTGAGATGAAGTCCTTACTACTAGGGGGATCAAGGGGTATGGCGAGAAAGCAGGAAGTGGGTACTGAAGTTGCATGTTCAGCCATGAACTCATTGAATGGCGGTGCAGGCTAGAAGGGCTGAATGGCCTACTCCTGCACCTATTTTCTATGTTTCTATGTTTTAAGACTCGGTTGATCGTTAACTTGTAGTCGCCGCAGATCCTGACTGTTGGACTAGGCCATTCGCTGAACTCGACTGGTGATATGATTCCTTCCCATTGAATTCTGTCCAGTTCAATCTCGACCTTCTCCCTCATCATGTACGGAACCGCCCAAGCCTTGTGATGGACGGGTCTGCATCTGGGTCGAGGTAGATCTTAACCTTTGCTCCCGTGAAGTTGCCAATGCCTGGTTCGAACAAGGAGGGAAACTTGCTCAGCACTTGAGCACATGAAGCGTCATCCACTGATGACAAGGCTTTAATATCATTCCAGTTCCATTTAATTTTCTCAAGCCAACTCCTGCCGAACAGCGTTGGGCCATTGCCTGGAACGATTCACAATGATAAATCATGCACAGCTCCATCGTACAATACCTTTACTGCTGCGCTGCCAATGACTGGTATGAGCTCTTTGGTGTAGGTACGCAGCTTGGCATTGATTAGGCTCAGTTTGGGTCTTTTTGCCTTTGTGTGTCGCACAGCTTTTCGAAAGCTCTCTAGCTCATTATTGACTGACTCGCACCCGTGTCCAATTCCATGGATGCTGGAACCCCATTTAATTTAACTTCCAGCATTATCGGAGGACTTTTGGTTAAAGAATGTACCCCATACACTTCTTCACCCTGTACCTCGGGTTGAGTTGCCTGTGCCGCTTGATCCACGCTGGATCGATCATCCTCAGCCACGTGGTGTGTCACAGCACGCTTGCTCGGTTGCGGACACATTCGCTGAAGGTGCCCCATTGTTGCACAGCTTTTGCACACGTATTGCTTGAATCGGCATTGATGGGCCCGATGATAGCCCCCGCAACGCCAACAAGGCGAGATTTGATTCACCCCCGATGGCGGATTTTGAGCAGTTACAGGTCGTACGAACGCAGACGAGTAGGCCTTGCCATGTGCAGCTCTGCCTGCCGACGATATTATTTTATGCACAGTACTTGCTGGTGAGTTTCAATGCTAGGAAGATATCTGTTTCGAGTTTTCATCCGTGGACATGCATGTCTGGGCGAGTGTGATGGCCCTGCTCAGGTCTAGAGATTCAGCAGCCAGCAGCACGAAAAAGTCCCCCAGCATTTCTTACAACGCAGCTCCGAAGTTGCACGACAAATTCCGCCACGTCCAGGCCCTTGGAGCGATTGTGCATATAGAAATGATACCTCACCATGATGATGCTTCCCTTCGGTTTAAAGTGGTTCTGAACCAGCGTACACAATTCATCGTAAGTCTTATCCATTGGTCGAGTTGGTGAGAGTAGATTCTTGATGAGGCCATAAATTTTTGACCCACAAACGGTGAGGAGAACCGCCCTGCGCTTAATTGCGTTATCGGTTCCTTCCAATCCGTTGCCTACGAAGTACTGGTCGAGGTGATCAGTGAAATCCTCTCAGTCTTCCCCTTCCACGAATCTCTTCAAAATTCCAACAGACATGGTTGTGCGAAAGTTCGTATTTTTAACTCGTCACCAATTGTTAAGTATCAAATAACTCCATGAGGCTAAGTACGGTGAGCTAGTTCAGGCATGATCTTACTCCAGTTTATTTACTCTCAAAAGTGAGGATTCAACATGGCTGCCAACATTATATACACAGCATGCATGTGTCTGCCAGTGACCATTAGGACACCGACAGTCGCGCCCTCCGGTGGCAGGTAAAACCCAGTTAACATACATAACAGTAATGTCCCTATTTAAAAAAGGAGGCAGACAAAAAGCAGAAAACTATAGACCAGTTAGCTTAACATCTGTGGTTGGGAAAATGTTGGAGTCCATTATGAAAGAAGCAGTAGCAGGACATTTGGAAAAGCATAATTCGGTCAGGCAGAGTCAGCATGGATTTATGAAGGGGAAGTCATGTTTGACAAATTTGCTGGAATTCTTTGAGGATGTAACCAACAGGGTGGATAAAGGGGAACCAATGCATTTGGTGTATTTGGACTTCCTGAAGGCATTTGACAAGGTGCCACATAAAAGGTTACTGCACAAGATAAAAGTTCACGGGATTAGAAACATAGACATAGAAACATAGAAAATAGGTGCAGGAGTAGGCCATTCGGCCCTTCTAGCCTGCACTGCCATTCAATGAGTTCATGGCTGAACATGCAACTTCAGTACCCCATTCCTGCTTTCTCACCATACCCCTTGATTCCCCTAGTAGTAAGGACTTCATCTAACTCCTTTTTGAATATATTTAGTGAATTGGCCTCAACAACTTTCTGTGGTAGAGATTGGGGGTAATATAATAGGATAGAGGATTGGCTAACTAACAGAAAACAGAGAGTCGGGATAAACGGTTCTTTCTCGAATTGGCAACCAGTAACTATTGGGTTTAGTACTGGGACCCTAACTATTTACAATCTATATTAACGACTTAGAAGAAAGGACTGAGTGTAACGTAGCCAAGTTTGCTGACGATACAAAGATGGGAGGAAAAGCAATATGTGAGGACACAAAAAATCCGCAAAAGGACATAGACAGGCTAAGTGAATGGGCAAAAATTTGGCAGATGGAGTATAATGTTGGAAAGTGTGAGGTCATGCACTTTGTCAGAAAAAAATCAAAGAGCAAGTTATTATTTAAATGGAGAAAAATTGCAACATGCTGCAGTACAGCGGGACCTAGGGGTACTTGTGCATGAAACACAAAAGGATAGTATGCAGCAAGTAATCAGGAAGGCCAATGGAATCTTGGCCTTTATTGCAAAGGGTTTGGAGTATTAAAGCAGGGAACTCTTGCTAGTTATACAGGCTATTGGTGAGGCTACACCTAGAATACTGCGTGCAGTTTTGGTTTCCGTATTTAAGGAAGGATATACTTGCTTTGGAGGCAGTTCAGAGAAGGCTCACTAGGTTGATTCCAGAGATGAGAGGGTTGACTTATGAGGAAAGGTTGAGTAGGTTGAGCCTCTATTCATTGGAATTCAGAAAATTGAGAGGTGATCTTATCAAAACATATAAGATTATGAGGGGGCTTGACAAGGTGGATGCAGAGAGGATATTTCCAATGATGGGGAGACTCGAACTAGGGGGCATAATCTTAGAATAAAAGGCCGCCCATTTGAGATGAGGAGGAATTTCTTCTCTCAGAGGGTTGTAAATCTGTGGAATTCGTTGCCTCAGAGAGCTGTGGAAGCCGGGACATTGAATAAATTTAAGACAGATAGACAGTTTCTTAACCGATAAGGGATTAAGGATTATGGGGAGCGGGCAGGGAAGTGGACCTGAGTCCATGATCGTGTTAAATGGCAGAGCAGGCTTGAGGAGCCGTTATGGCCTACTCCTGCTCCTATTTCTCATGTTCTTATGTGTGATCTTTTAATTCATTCTCGGGATCGGGCCTACCTACCTTACTCATTCACCCCATCCACCACCTTACACATTCACCCCATCCACAACCCTAAATATTCACCCCATCCACAACCCTAAATATTCATCCCATCCACAACCCTAAATATTCACCCCACCCACAACCCTAAATATTCACCCCATCCACCTTAAACATTAATTTGCTCCACCCCCACTGCAGTAACTCGCCAAGGCTTCATCGGCGTCACCTCCCAAACCCGTGACTGCTATCACCTAGAAGGACAAGGGCAGCAGGCGCATGACAACACCATCACCTCCAAGTCCCCCTCCAAATCGCACACCAGCCTGACTTGGAAATATATCGCCGTTCCTTCATCGTCGCTGCGTCAAAATCCTGGAACTCCCTCCCTAACAGCACTGTGGGAGCACCTTCACCACACGGACTGCAGCGGTTCAAGAAGGCAGCTCATCACCACCTTCTTAAGGGCAATTAGGGGTGGGCAATAAATGCTGGCCTTGCCAGCGACGCCCAGATCCCGTGAATGAATAAAATGAAAAGGCGGGATGGTTTGATGAAGCGCTCTTGGACGAGCTGCTCTCCCAAGAGCTCGGGCAGCGAAGGGCACTGGTGGTCGATGTCGCTCCTGCCCCTCCTGTACCTGTTGCTGCCCAGGTGGTGGCATGGGTTGGTCCCTCATGATGGGGAGATTGTGCAGGATACTGGGCACAGACTGCATGGTCGCAAACCAGCTGTACATTGAGGGAGTGGTGCATTCCTACCAATTGATGAAGATGCAAGGCAGTGATGGGAAGTATGCAAGGCAATGTGGGTGCAGTCTATGGCACCTTGCAAAAGCCTCCCATGAGGATGATACCTAGTGCTCTCTCGTCCTGCTTCACTCTCCATTGGGAATGAGATGCACGTGTTTCACATGGTGCAGAGAGGCTCGGTGACTTCCCTGATACATCAGTGCACTGCAAACTGGGCGATGGTGGTGATGTCTCCTGATTCCACCTGTAAGGAACCCGTGGCAGAAAAGTTGAGGGCCACAGTGACCTTGACAGCCACAGGCAGTGCTGTCCAATCCCTTGTGCAAGGCTCGCGTGTAGCTGCAGCGGGTGACATAGCTCAGAGACACTGAGAAGCAAAGGCCCTCATACATTGCACCACGAGAGGTTCATGTAGGAGAAGTGGTCAATGGAAATAAAAATGGGGAGAGATGTAAGCGGGCTGTGGTCTCGCTGTCACCTGCTTTACACTAAAACTAAAACAAAATACTGTGTAAGCTGGAAATCTGAAATGAAAACACAAAACATAAGAACTACGAGCAGGAGTAGGCCATTTGGCTCCTCGATGAGATCATGGCTGATCTTCTACCTCAACTCCACTTTCCTACACTGTCCCCATAATCCCTTGATTTCCTTAATATCCAAAAATCTATCGACCTCTGTCTTGAATATACTCAAAGACTGAGCCTTCACAGCCCTCTGGGGTAGAGAATTCCAAATATTCACCAGCCTCTGAGTGAAGATGGGGGGGGGGGGCGTGGAGGAGGGGGAGGGGGATGGGGGGGAGGGGGGGTGGAGGAGGGGGAGGGGGATGGGGGGGAGGAGGAGGAGGGGGGTGGGGGGGGGAGGAGGAGGAGGGTGGGGTTGGGGAGGAGGGGGGAGGAGGGGGGGAGGAGGTGGGGAGAGGAGGAGAAGGGAAGAAGGGGAGAGGGGGAGAAGGGGGAGGAGAGGGGGAGGAGGGGGAGAGAGGAGGGAGGGAAGGAAGGAGAGAGGAGGGAGGGAAGGCGGGAGGGAAGGAGAGAGGGGGAGATGGGGGGAGAAGGGGGGGAGAAGGGAGGGAAGGAAGGAGAGATGAGGGAGGGAAGGAAGGAGAGGGGAGGGAGGGAAGGAGAGAGGGGGAGATGAGGGGAGAAGGGGTGGGGAGGGGGAGGGAGAGAGAGGGGGGAGGGGGGAGGGAGAGAGAGGGGGGGAGAGGGGAGAGAGGAGGGAGGGAAGGAAGGAGAGAGGAGGGAGGGAGAAGGGGGGTGGAGAGGGAGAGGAGGGGGGAGAGGGAGAGGGGAGGGAGGGAGGGAAGGAAGGAGAGAGGAGGGAGGGAGAGAGGGGGAGGGAAGGAGAGGGAAGGGAAGGAGAGAGGAGGGAAGGAGAGAGGAGGGATGGGGAAGGGAAGGAGAGAGGAGGGAGGGAGGGGGGAGGGAAGGAGAGAAGAGGGAGGGGGGAGGGAAGGAGAGAGGAGGGAGGGGGGAGGGAAGGAGAGAGGAGGGAGTGAGAGAGGGGGGAGGGAAGGAGAGAAGGAGAGAGGACCGGGGGAGTGAAGGAGAGAGGAGGGGGGGAGTGAAGGAGAGAGGAGGGGGGAGGGAAGGAGAGAGGAGGGAGGGGGAGGGAAGGAGAGAGGAGGGAGAAGGGAAGGAGAGAGGAGGGAGGGGGGAGGGAAGGAGAGAGGAGGGAGGGGGAGGGAAGGAGAGAGGAGGGAGGGGAAGGGAAGGAGATAGGAGGGAGGGGGAGGGAAGGAGAGAGGAGGGAGGGGGGAGGGAAGGAGAGAGGAGGGAGGGGGGAGGGAAGGAGAGAGGAGGGAGGGAAGGAGAGAGCAGGGAGGGAGGGAAGAAGAGAGGAGGGAGGGTGGGAAGAAGAGAGGAGGGAGGGTGGGAAGGAGAGAGGAGGGAGGGTGGGGGGAAGAGTCATGGAGGTCGCCGGGGGTGGGGGGTCGGGTCGCCGGGGGGTAGGGGGGGTGGTCGGAGGGAAGCAGAGGTCAAGTCGCCGGGGGGGGGGCGGGGGGGAGCGGGTGTCGTTTCGGGTCCGGTCGGCTAGTTTGACCTGAAACACCCTACTCCCTTCTTTAGCTATGACAGTGCCAGCAAGCCATTTGGGACCATGTCCATAGTTGAGTACAAATACAGGGTCATTGACTTCAATATCGCGTGACAAATTTGCGCGATCATGCTTTGTTGATGCCGCCTGCCCTCGACATGATCATGGAGATCAGGGTGGACAAGAGAGAGCCTTGTTTTGAGCACCATTTTCATGAGCAGCTCGGCTGAGCGAGTGGGGCCTGGTGCTGTAGCTGAGAAGGACTCGGGACAGGCGGGTCTGCAGGGAGCCTTCTGATGCACGTTTCAAGCTTTGCTTGATGGTTTGGACTGCCTGTTCTACCTGGCCATTGGATGCGGGCTTGAACGGGGCAAATGTGACGTGCTTGATCCCATTGCGGGTATTGAATTCCTTGAATTCAGCACTGGTGAAACACGGCCCATTGTCACTGACTCGAACATCAGCAGGCCGTGTGTGGCAAACATGGCTCGTAGGCTTTCAATGGTGGCAGTGGCCGTGTTTACAGACATTATTACACATTCAATCCATTTTGAATAAGCGTCCACAACAACCAAGTACATTTTGCCTCGGAATGGGCCAGCAAAGTCAACATGGATCCTAGACCATGGTTTGGAGGGCCATAATCACAAACTTAGAGGTGCCATTCTGGGTGCATTGTTCAGTTGAGAGCAAGTGTTGCATTGGCGCACGCATGACTCTAAGTCTGAGTCAATGCCGGGCCACCATATATAGGATTTGGCTATAGCTTTCATCATTACTATGTTTGGGTGAATGCTGTGTAGATCGCGTATGAACATTTCCCTGCCTTTCTTAGGCAAAACCACGCGATTACCCCACAAAAGACAGTCCGCCTTTATGGACATTTCATCTTTGCGCCACTGGAACGGCTTGATCTCTTCATGCATCTCCGCTGGGATGGTGGACCAGCTCCCATGGAGGACACAGTTTTTTTTACCAGGGACAGTAAAGGATCCTGGCTGGTCCAGGTCCTGATCTGGTGGGCCATAACGGGTGACTTCGTTTTCGAATGCATCCATCACCAAGAGCAAGTCTGCAGGATGTGCCATTTCCACCCTGGTGGTGGGCAATGGTAGCCGACTGAGAGCATCAGCGCAGTTCTCTGTGCCTGGTCTGTGGCGGCTTACATAGGTGTCTGTAGACAGCGTGAGCACCCATCTTTGGATGTGGGCAGAGGCATTGTTGTTAATCCCTTTGCTCTCTGAGAATAGGGATATGAGCGGCTTATGGTCAGCTTCTAGCTCAAACTTGAGACCAAACAGATACTGGTGCATTTTTTTCACCCCGTAAACGCACACCAGAGCTTCTTTTTCAATCATGCTGTAAGCCCTTTTGGCCTTGGACAAACTCCTGGACACATAGGCGACCGGTTGCAATGTTCCCGATTCATTAGCCTGTTGTAACACACACCCGACCCCGTATGACGATGCATCGCAAGCTAGCACTAATCGTTTACATGGGTTATAAAGAACAAGCAGTTTGTTGGAACATAACAAATTTCTGGCTTTCTCAAAAGCAGCCTCTTGTGATTTCCCCCAGTCATCTCCCTTGCGCAGTAGCACATGTAGGGGTGCTAGCAAGGTGCTTCACCCGGGTAGGGAATTACCGAAATAGTTGTGGAGTCCCAGGAACGACCGCAGCTCCGTCACGGTCTGTGGCCTCGGCGCGTTCTTGATGGCCTCCGTCTTGGCGTCGGTGGGTCTGATGCCATCTGCCGTGATTCTTCTTCCAAAGAACTCGAAATCTGGTGGCAGGAAAACACACTTTGAGCTTTTCAACCTGAGTCCCATGTGATCTAGCTGACATAGAACCTCTTCCAGGTTCTGCATGTGTTCGATGGCGACCGACCTGTGACCAGTATGTCATCCTGGAAGACCACGGTGCGTGGAACCGACTTTAGCAGGCTCTCCATGTTCCATTGGAAAATTGCCGCGGCCGAACAAATCCCAAATGGGCATCTGTTAGATGAACAGACCTTTGTTCGTGTTGATGCAGGTGAGGCCTTTTGAAGGTTCCTCCAGCACCTGCGTCATGTCGGCCGAGGTCAGGTCCAACTTGGTGAACGTCTTTCCTCCTGCCAGGATCGCAAATAGGTCGTCTGCCTTGGGTAGCGGGTACTGGTCCTGTAGCGAAAAACAGTTAATCGTTACTTTATAGTCCCCATAAATTCTGACCGTGCCGTCGCCTTTGAGAACCAGAACAATCGGACTGACCCACTCGTTGTACTCCACTGGCGCGATGATGCCTTCTCACTGCAGCCTGTCCAGCTCAATTTCCACTTTCTCTCGCATTATATATGGCACCACCCATGCCTTGTGGTGGTTGGGCTGTATACCGGGAAACAAGTGGATCTGCACCTTTACCCCGAGAAACTTCCTATGCCTGGCTCAAACAATGACGGGAACCTGCGCAGAACCTGGGCACATGAGGCGTCGTCGACAGACAAAAGCGCTCGGATGTCTTCCCACTTCCAGCGGATTTTCCCAGCCAGCTTCTGCCGAACAGTGTGGGGCCATCTCCTGGCACAATCCATAGTGCACTGCTCCATCATAGGAGACTTTTACTTCTGTGCTGCCAATAACAGGGATCAGCTCTTTGGTGTAAGTTCTTAGTTTGGTGTGAATGGGGCTAAGCTTGGGCCTGTGTGCCTTTTTGCACCACAGCTTGTCAAAGGCCTTTTTGCTCACGATAGACTGACTCGCACCCGTCTCCAGTTCCATGGATACTGGAATCCCGTTCAGTTCAACTTTTAACATGATCGGTGGACATTTTGTGGTGAAGGCGTGTACCCCGTACACTTCTGCCTCCTCAGTTCAAGTCTCTATTTCAGCCTGATCCACCATGGATCGATCTTCTTCTGCAACATGGTGGTTTGCAGGGTTTGCAACTCGTCTGCACATTTGCTGGAGGTGTCCGATTGTTCCACAACCTTTGCACGCATAGTGTTTGAAGCAGCATTGATGGGCTCGATGATCACCTCCACAGCGCCAACAAGGTGTTAACTGCCTCGCATTAACGATTGATGGCGGACTCTGGGTCATCTGTCATCGTGCAGCTGCTGGTGTGTACGTTCTGCCATATGCATTCCTGCCTGAAAACGACATTACTTTGTGTACCGTACTATTCAAAACCTCTTTATACTGTGAAATTTGTTTGGTGTTATCGCTGGTGGATATA
Organism: Pristiophorus japonicus; assembly: GCF_044704955.1. NCBI lineage: Eukaryota > Metazoa > Chordata > Chondrichthyes > Pristiophoridae > Pristiophorus > Pristiophorus japonicus. Next base: position 31,361,830 of record NC_092000.1, on the reverse strand, counting down.
AATGCCTGGGCTATCGTTATGGCTTTGCTCAGATTCGGTGTTTCAACAGTCAATAGTTTGCGAAGGATAACCTCATGTCCAATGCCAAGCACAAAAAAGTCTCTTAGCATTTGCTCAAGGAATCCATCGAATTCGCAATGTCCTGCAAGGCGCCTTAGTTCGGCGACATAGCTCGCCACTTCCTGGCCTTCCGACCATTGACACGTGTAGAACCGATACCTTGCCATCAAAACGCTTTCCTTCGGATTTAGGTGCTCCCGGACTAGCGTACACAGTTCTTCATAGGATTTGGTTGTTGGTTTCACTGGAGCCAGAAGATTCTTAATGAGGCCATAGGTTGTTGCCCCACAGACGGTAAGGAGGATCGCCCTTCGTTTGGCAGCATTTTCATCCCCTTCCAGCCCATTGGCCATGAAGTATTGGTCGAGTCACTCCACAAAGCCCTCCCAATCGTCCTCTTCTGAGAATTTCTCCAGGATACCAACAGTTCTTTGCATTTTTGCGTGGTTGTTCGTTATCTGGTTTACATCCAACCAAGGAAAAACTGGATGCAATCAGAAATGCACCTACTCCCAAGAATGTCACTGAACTTCAATCATTTTTGGGTCTTTTGAACTATTATGGGAAGTTCCTACCAAATTTGGCAACAGTATTACATCCATCGAATGACCTATTGAAAAAACAGTTCCATTGGAAGTAGTCAAAAGAATGTGATACAGCATTCAAGGAGTGTAAAAGCAACTTGGTAGAGAGCGCCATGTTAGTTCACTATGACTTATCTCAGGAGGTCAAGCTAGCATGTGATGCCTCTCCATATGGAGTTGGGGCAGTAATCTCTCATGTATTACGTAGTGGGGAGGAGAGACCAATTGCTTTTGCTTCAAGCACTCTCAGTGCCAGTGAGCATAATTATGAAAAAATCGAAAGAGAAGCTTTGGCATTAATTTTTGGGGTCAAGAAGTTCCACAAATACTTGTATGGTTGTAAATTTACTCTTGATACAGACCATAAAGTCCCTGATAGCAATCACGGAGCCTGTCTATGTTCTTTTGGAGCTTTTTTATATCTTCCTCACACATTGCTTTTCCTCCCATCTTTGTATCATCAGCAAACTTAGCTACGTTACACTCAGTCTCTTCTTTCAAGTCGTTAATATAGATTGTAAATAATTGGGGTCCCAGCACTGATCCCTGCAGCACCCCATTCATTACTGATTGCCAACCAGAGAATGAACCATTTATCCTGACTCTCTGTTTTCTGTTTGTTAGCCAATCTTCTATCCATGCCATTATATTCCCCCCAACCCTGTGAACTTTTATCTTGTGCATTATCCTTTTGTGTGGCACCTTGTCAAATGCCTTCTGGAAGTCCAAATACACCACATCCACTGGTTCCCATTTATCCACCCTGTTCATTACATCCTCAAAGAACTCCAGCAAATTTGTCAAACATGACTTCCCCTTCATAAATCCATGCTTACTCTGCCTGACCAAATTTTGCTTTTCCAAATGTCCTGTTATTGCTTCTTTAATAATGGACTCCAACATTTTCCCAACCACAGATGTTAGGCTAACTGGTCTATAGTTTCCTGTTTTTTGTCTGCCTCTTTTTTTGATTAGTGGCGTTACATTTGCAGTTTTCCAATCTGCCGGGACCTCCCCAGAATCCAGGGAATTTTGGTAAATTACAACCAATGCATCCACAATCCCTGCTGCTACTTGTCTTAAGAACCTAGAATGCAAGCCATCAGGTCCAGGTATCTATCTGTCCTGCTAACTTCAGGAATCTGTGGACATGCACTCTAAAGTCCCTCTGTTCCTCTACACTCAGTGTCATTCCATTTAACATGTATTCTCTTGCCTTGTTAGCCCTCCCCAAATGCATTAACTCACTTCTCCAGATTGAATTCCATTTGTCGCTGTTCCGCCCACCTGACCAGTCATCGATACCTTCCTGAAGTCTACAGCTTTCTTCTTTTTTATCAACCACACGGCCAATTTTTGTATCATCGGCAAACTTCTTAATCATACGCCCGACATTCAAGTCTAAGTCATTGATGTATACCACAAAAAGCAAGGGATCCAGTACTGAGCCCTGCGGAACCCCACTGGAAACATCCTTCCAGTCACAAAAACACCCATCAACCATTACCCTTTGCTTCCTGCCTCTGAGCCAATTTTGGATCCAACTTGCCACTTTGCATTAGATTCCATGGGCTTTTACTTTCGTGACTAGTCTACCATGTGGGACCTTATCAAAAGCCTTGCTAAAATCCACGTACACTACATGATATGCACTGCCTTCATCGATCCTCCTTGTTATCTCCTCAAAAAATTCAATCAAGTTAGTCAGACACCGTCTTCTCTTAACAAATCCATGCTGACTGTCCCTGATTAATCCGTGACTTTCTAAATGAAGATTTATCCTGTCTCTCAGAATTTTATCAAAATAATTTTCCCACTACCGAGGTTAGGCTGATTGGCCTGTAATTACTCGGTCTATCCCTTTCTCTGATAGAACCTCTGCTATTTCCTCGCTTGCTTCTCTGAACAGCTTTCAAAGATGTTAAACCCCTTAATACTTACTCTCTCACTATGTTTATTTCAGCTAATATTTCACATTCCTCCTCCCTGATTGGAATGACTGCATAGAAAAAACATAGAACCACAGAAATTTACAGTGCAGAAGAAAGCCATTTCGGCCCATCGTGTCCGCACAGGCCGAAATGTTAGTCTCACCTTTTTTTTAAGGGAACATAACTTGCTTTGCGCCCTCACAATCTCCTCCTTGAATGCCTCCCACTGCTCTGACACTGATTTACCTTCAAGTAGCTGTTTCCAGTCCACTTTGGCTAAATCACACCTCAGCTTAGTAAAATTGGCTTTTCCCCAATTGAGAACTTTTATTCCGGGTCTATCATTGTCCTTTTCCATAACTACCCTAAATCTAACTGAATTATGATCACTAGCACCAAAATGCTCTCCCACTGATACCCCTTCCACTTGCCCAGCTTCATTCCCTAAAACTAAATCCAGAACCACCCCTCCCTTGTTGGGCTTGCTGCATACTGGCTAAAAAAAGTTCTCTTGAATGCATTCTAGGAATTCTGCACCCTCATTATCTGGTCATTATCATATTGCTGTTTGTGGGAGCTTGCTGTGTGCAAATTGGCTGCCATGTTTCCTACATTACAACAGTGACTGCACTACAAAAGTATTTAATTTATCTCTAACCAGCTATTTAACCTCACAAATCAGGAAACACACAGTAAGTTTGTTAATTTCCATTGCACATTTATTTCCAGATGTTAAATTTCTCACATTTAAGTTGTTGAACTAACGTGGCTAGAAACATAAATGACGGACAGGAAAAGACCTGCTGCTCCATCCAGCCTCTGTCCCACACAACTGCGATGCTCTGTAGCCGCAGACAACATTTGGCGATGACTTGAAACTGCTCAGTGAGTTGTCCTGAGTTCCCCCTTCTGTGTCGTTCCGGCTCGCACGGAAACCGTCCTCAATCTTGTTTGTGAAAATGCTAACTGTTACACCCTTTAATTTGCCATTCCTTTAGGCCGTGCCATACTCAGTGGATTGGAATTGAATTACAGAGCCAGCAATGCTTGGATGAAACATCAGCTCCGGAGGGTTGGGGAATGGGGGTGGTAGAGGATGTGGATCTAATTATCGGGATGCATCGGCACAATTTGTCTGGGAAAATGTTTATCCCCTCCCTCCCTGGCTCCCATGCTGTGTTAATTTTTAGCACACTCCAGAAATCAGCTTGTTGACACCCAAAGACAACCCAGAACGATGAGAATCCATTCACTTCCCTCCCCACAAGACACGAGAGACAACCAGGTGGCTTGAAAATGCCGTCACTTGAAGAGGAGCTTACGAGGGAACAGCTTCCAAGGGAGCTGATGTTCAGTCGAGCATTCTCCACACACTACTGGCGACTAACCAAGTAGCCGAGGAGAATGGGAACGGCGGCTTAAGTGACCAGGACAGACATGATAAAGTGATCATTACCCATGAATGCCACACTGCTGGGATACCCTAATCTGATGGGCATTCCATCTCAACAGTCAGCCCACCAATCAGAAGCTGGCAAGATTCAAATCCAGGTCCTGATGGTTCAGTTTACTGCTTGGATCTGGCGCTGGCACCTGTGAATAAAACTCACTTTGATCAATTTGTCGTGGGAGCTGGAGAGTCTGTTCCCTTGCAGGGTCCGCCCTACTCACCCCGAGTACCAGTTGGTCAGTGTCCAACAGTGTGTGCAGCATGTTGGAATAAAAAATAAAGATTCCCTAAATACAAAGTAGGTATGTCTATAATCTTCAAATAACTCTCTGTCCAGTCAGACCGGCAATATTTAACGTCAGGGTGTATGAGAAGCACAGTTTGTGAGGCAAGTAAAGGGTTAACTAGAACCACCTTCCGCTGCGATGTTCTGTGGCATCCTGGCGATCCGGCAACCCTGAGCAACAGAATCTAGAAACAAAAGAACGAAAGGCTGTCCAGCGTCCGTCCTGACTGCCTGAGGTCCTCGAGCAGAGAGGTGATTGTCCGCTGATACGAGCAAGTCGATCAATCTGGTAATCCCCAAAGTCCTGAAGATATTCTGGACTACCTCAGTGTTGATGATCCACGGGTCAGGGTGAACCACAGAGCGGCTGAGTGTGCCGACTGTAGTATTGTCCATCGCGGCCTAATGTGGCAGCAAGAGAGTCACACTGTCGTTCAAGCACCGATAGGAAGCAACAAGTCAACTTAACAGAGGGACCCAGGAGAGGGTCCCAGACTGTGGAAATACCGGACTACTGGCATACTGTCTATAGACATAGACATTTACAGCACAGAAGTAGGCCATTTCGGCCCAACGCATCCGCACTAGCCAACAAAGAGCCGCATGGCCCTTGGTCAGCAGCCCTTAAGGTTACATATAAACCTATGAATAATGATGGAAAGGCAAAGAGCACCCAGCCCAACCAGTCCGCCTCATACAACTGCGACACCCCTTATACTGAAAACATCTACACTCCACCCCAACCGGAGCCAGTTCATCTCTTGGAGAGGCAAAAAATAGATACAAACCCAGGCCAATTTAGGGAGAAAAAATGTGGGAAAATTCCTCTCTGACCCATCCAGGCAATCAACACGAGTCCAGGAGATCAACCTGGCCGTATTCTATGCCCTGCAGTACTTACCATTATATCTGCGTCGTCCAACAAAAGGTCATCCAGTCTAATCCCAATTAGCAGCTCTAGGTCCCTGCAGGTTACTGCACTTTAAGTGCCCATCCAAACATCTCTCAAAAGTGATGAGGGTTTCTGCATCCATCATTCTTCCAGACTGTAGAAATACCGGACTACTGGCATACTGTCTATAGACATAGAAATTTACAGCGCAGAAGTAGGCCATTTCGGCCCAACGTATCCACACTAGCCTTTATAAACCTTCCACCAACCACCTTAAAACTATGCCCCCTCGTAATAGACCCCTCTACCAATAGAAATAGACCCTTACTATCCATTATGTCCAGGCCCCTCAATATATTGTACACCTTGATGAGGTCTCCTCCCAACCTCCTCTGTTCCAATGAGAACAAACTCAGCCTATCCAATCTGTCCACATAATTAAGATTCTCCATTCCAGGCAGCTTCCTTGTAAATCTTCTCTGCACTTTCTCTAGTGCAATCACACCCTTCCTATAATACGGCAACCAGAACTGCACGCAGTACTCCAGCTGTGGCGTCACCAATGTACTACACAATTTAAGCATAACCTCCCTGCTCTGATATTCTATGGCTTGGCCAATAAAGGCAAGCATTCCGTATGCCTTCTTAACCACCTTATCCACCTAGTTTGCTACTTTCAGGGATCTGTGGACAAGCACTCCCAAGGTCCCTTTGTTCATCTACACTATTAAGTGGCCTACAGCTTAATGTGTATACCCTTTCCTTTTTAGCCCTATAAATGTGCATCACCTCACACTTCTCTGAATTAAATTCCATTTGCCACTGCCCTGACCACCTGACCAGTAGATTGATATCCTCCTGCAGCCCATGACTTTCCTCTTCATTATCAACCTGAATTACTCCGCACCAAGTCTGAAAGTGTACAATGTCCGATCGACACTAGTCCAGGAGATCACCCTGGCCATATTCTATTCCCTGCAGTACTTACCATTATATCTGCGCTGTTTCCAGTGTCCGTGACAACTACGTATGCGGGAAGTGTATCCAGCTGCAGCTCCTGACAGACCGCATTGCGGCACTGGAGCTGCGGATGGATTCACTCTGGAGCATCCATGATGCTGAGAACGACGTGAATAGCACGTTTCGTGAGTTGGTCTTACCGCAGGTAAAGGTTACACAGCCAGATAGGGGATGGGTGACCAACAGGAAGAGCAGTGGAAGGAAGGTAGTGCAGAGGTCCCCTGCGGTCATCTCCCTGCAAAACAGATACACCGCTTTGGGTACTGTTGAGGGGGATGACTCATCAGGGGAGGGCAGCAGCAGCCAAGTCCATGGCACCTTGGATGGCTCTGTTGCACAGGAGGGCAGGAAAAAGAGTGGGACAGCTATGGTGATAGGGGATTCTATTGTAAGGGGAATAGATAGATGTTTCTGTGGCTGCAACCGAGATTCCAGGATGCTATGTTGCCTCCCTGGTGCAAGGGTCAAGGATGTCTCGGAGCGGGTGTAGGACATTTTGAAGGGGGAGGGTAAACAACCAATTGTTGGGGTGCATATAGGTACCAACCATATAGGTAAAAACTGGGATGAGGTCCTACAGGACAAATTTAGGGAGCTTGGAGCTAAATTAAAAAGTAGGGCCTCAAAAGTAGTAATCTCAGGATTGCTACCAGTGCCACATGCTAGTCAGAGTAGGAATCGCAGGATAGCTCAGATGAATACGTGGCTTGAGGAGTGGTGCAGAAGGGAGGGATTCAAATTTCTGGAACATTGGAACTGGCTCTGGGGGAGGTGGAACCAGTACAAACCGGACGGTCTGCACCTGGGCAGGACTAGAACCAATGTCCTCGGGGGAGTGTTTGCTAGTGCTGTTGGGGAGGGGTTAAACTAATATGGCAGGGGGATGGAAACCTATGCAGGGAGACAGAGGGAAGTAGAATGGGGGCGGAAGCAAAAGATAGAAAGAAGTAAAGTAAAAGTGAAGGGCAGAGAAACCCAAGGCAAAAAGCAAAAAGGGCCACATTACAGCAAAATCCTAAAGGGGCAAAGTGTGTTAAAAAGACAAGCCTGAAGGCTCTGTGCCTCAATGCGAGGAGTATTCGGAATAAGGTGGACGAATTAACTGCGCAGATAGCAGTTAACGGATATGATGTATTTGGCATCACAGAGACATGGCTCCAGGGTGACCAAGGCTGGGAACTCAACATCCAGGGATATTCAACATTTAGGAAGGATAGACAGAGACGAAAAGGAGGTGGGGCGGCGTTGCTGGTTAAAGAGAAAATTAATGCAATAGTAAAGAAGGACATTAGCTTGGATGATGTGGAATCTGTATGGGTGGTGCTACGGAATAACAAAGGGCAGAAAACGCTAGTGGGAGTTGTGTACAGACCACCAAACAGTAGTAATGAGGATGGGGACAGCATCAAACAAGAAATTAGGGATGCGTGCAATAAAGGTATAGTAGTTATCATGGGCGACTTTAATCTACATATTGACTGGGCTTACCAAACTGGTCGTAATGCAGTGGAGGAGGATTTCCTGGAGTGTATTAGGGATGGTTTTCTAGACCAATATGTCGAGGAACGAACGAGAGGGCAGGCCATCCCAGACTGGGTGATGTGTAATGAGAAGGGACTAATTAACAATCTTGTTGTGTGAGGTCCCTTAGGGAAGAGTGACCATAATATGATAGAATTCTTTATTAACATGGAGAGTGACACAGTTCATTCAGAGACTAGGGTCCTGAACTTGGGGAAAGGTAACTTCGATTGTATGAGACGTGAATTGGCTAGAATAGACTGGCAAGTGATAATTAAAGGGTTGACGGTGGATAGGCAATGGCAAATATTTAAAGGTCACAAGGATTAACTTCAACAATTGTACATCCCTGTCTGGAGTAAAAATAAAATGGGGAAGGTGGCTCAACCGTGGTTAACAAGGGAAATTAAGGATAGTGTTAAATCCAAGGAAGAGGCATATAAAGTGGCCAGAAAAAGCAGCAAACCTGAGGACTGGGAGAATTTTGCAATACAGCAGAGGAGGACAAAGGGTTTAATTAGGAGGGGGAAAATAGAGTATGAGAGGAAGCTTGCTGGGAACATAAAAACTGACTGCAAAAGCTTCTGTAGATATGTGAAGAGAAAAAGATTAGTGAAAACAAACGTAGGTCCTTTACAATCAGATTCAGGTGAATTTATAATGGGGAACAAAGAAATGGTGGACCAGTTAAACAAATATTTTGGTTATGTTTTCACGAAGCAAGACAGAAATTACCTGCCGGAAATACTAGGGGACTGAGAGTCTAGTGAGAAGGAGTAACTGAAGGATATCTTCATAAAGTGGAAAATTATGTTCGGGAAATTGATGGGATCGAAGGTCGATAACTCCCCGGGGCCTGATAGTCTGCATCCCAGAGTACTTAAGAAAGTGGCCATAGAAATAGTGGATACATTGGTGATCATTTTCCACAGTCTATCGACTTTGGATCAGTTTCTATGGACTGGAGGGTGGATAATGTAACACCACTGCTTAAAAAAGGAGGGAGAGAGAGAACAGGTAATTATAAACTCGTTAGCCTGACATCATTAGTGGCAAAAATGTTGGAATCAATTATTAAAGGTGAAATAGCAGCGCATTTGGAAAGCAGTGACAGGATCGGTCCAAGTGGAGTTATGAAAGGGAAATCATGCTTGACAAATCTTCTGGAATTTTTTGAGGATGTAACTAGTAGAATGGAGAAGGGAGAACCAGTGGATGTGGTGTATTTGGACTTTCAAAAGGCTTTTAACAAGGTCCCACACAAGAGATTGGTGTGCAAAATCAAAGCACATGGTATTGGGGGTAATATACTGACGTGAATAGAGAACTGCTGGCAGACAGGAAGCAGAGAGTCGGGATAAACGGGTCCTTTTCAGAATAGCAGTCAGTGACTCGTGGAGTGCTGCAGGGCTCAGTGCTGGGACCCCAGCTCTTTACAACATACATGAATGATTTAGATGAAGAAATTGAGTTGTAATATCTCCAAATTTGACACTTAACTGGGTGGCGATGTGAGCTGTGAGGAGAACGCTAAAAGGCTGCAGGGTGACTTGGACAGGTTAGGTGAGTGGGCAAATGCATGGCAGATGCAGTATAATGTGGATAAATATGACGATTGGGGGCACTTTGGGGGCAAAAACACGAAGGCAGAATATTATCTGAATGACGGCAGATTAGGAAAGGGGGAGGTGCAATGAGACTTGGGTGTCATGATTCATCAGTCTTTCAAAGTTGGCATGCAGGTACAGCAGGCGGTGAAGAAGGCAAATGGCATATTGGCCTTCATAGCTCGGGCATTTGAGTATAGGAGCAGGGAGGTCTTACTGCAGTTATACAGGGCCTTGGTGAGGCCTCACCTGGAATATTGTGTTCAGTTTTGGTCTCCTAATCTGAGGATGGACGTTTTTGCTATTGAACGAGTGCAGCGAATGTTCACCAGACTGATTCCCTGGATGGCGGGACTGACATATGAGGAGAGACTGGATCAACTGGGCCTTTATTCACTGGAGTTGAGAAGGATGAGAGGGGATCTCATCGAAACTTACAAGATTCTGACGGGACTGGACAGGTTAGATGCGGGAAGAATGTTCCCGATGATGGGGAAGCCCAGAGCCAGGGGACACAGTTTTAGGATAAGGGGTAGGCCATTTCGGACTTAGATGAGAAACTTCTTCACTCAGAGAGTTGTTAGCCTGTGGAATTCCCTACCGCAGAGAGTTGTTGATGCCAGTTCATTGGATGTATCCCTCACGGCTAAAGGGATCGAGGGGTATGGAGAGAAAGCAGAAAAGGGGGACTGAGTTAATGATCAGCCATGATCTTATTGAATGGTGGTGCAGGCTCAAAGGGCCGAAAGGCCTACTCCTGCACCTATTTTCTATGTTTTCTATGTCCAACAAAAGATCATCCAGTCTAATCCCAATTACCAGCTCTAGGTCCGTAACCCTGCAGGTTACTGCACCTTAACTACCCATCCAACCATCTCTTATAAGTGGTGAGTGTTGCTGCATCCACCATTCTTCAAGGCAGCGAGTTCCAGATCACAACAACCCTCTGCATAAAGAAGCCCCCCTTCAAATCCCTTCTAAACCTTCCACCAACCACCTTAAAAATATGCCCCCTCGTAATAGACCCCTTCTGCAATGGAAATAGACCCTTACTATCCACTATGTCCAGGCCCCTCAATATTTTGTACACCTCAAAGAGGTCCCCTCCCAACCTCCTCTGTTCCAATGAGAACAAACCCAGCCTATCAAATCTGTCCTCATAACTAAGATTCTCCATTCCAGGCAGCACCCTAGTAAATCTCCTCTGCACCCTCTCTAGCGCAATCACATCCTTCCTACAATAAGGCGACCAGAACTGCAGGCAGTACTCCAGCTGTGGCGTAACCAATGTATTACACAATTTTAGCATAACCTCCCTGCTCTGATATTCTATGCCTTACTACAATTCAATGTCCAGAGGGAGAGGAGGAGAGCAGAAGATTTATCAACTTATGACTACTACAGAGAGTTGGAGAGAGGGGGAAAAGAACAACCTGAGAAAACACCATCCAGTGTGGAAGGAGGGAGAGTCATTTCTACAATCTTCAACAGGTGGGTGTGTTTTGGTGCATTCCCCGAAAGACTTTGTTGTATCGGTGGGGAAGGAAAGAAGATAACTTGAGGGCCGGAACATCGCGGGGGGTGTGTGTGTGTGGAAGTATGTGTGGGGGTCTTGCTTACAGCTAGCCTGGGATAGCTGGAGCTACCTGGCTGAAGTAGTGCTAATTACCCTATTAAACATCGTTGGGAGTGTGTGCCTGGGTGGCTCCAGCTACCCCAGGTAAAGACATCTTCTCCCCCCACCCAAAGACCATTCTACAAAGACTGTTTTTTGCCATCTGGGGAGTGCACCCCAAGAAACACCCACCCATCATTGTGAGGGGAGACCTGCCCTCGCAGCTTCCCTCTTTCCCACCCCCCAATCTCTTTCTCTCTCTCTCTGTCTCTCCCCTCTCTCTCTGAGAGCCCTTTCCTCCTAATTGTAAAAACAATTAAGACAACTGAGGAGAGGGAGCAAGGCCCCTCCCCATTCGTTAACTAGGGGAGAGGTGTGCCCCATTAAGAGCTCCCTCTGCTCAAAAAAAACCCAACGGGGCCATTTAAAGACCATTAAGGCCTGTGACTTTGGGGTGGGTGTAGCCCTTAAAGGGACCCCGTGATGGCGACCCCATCCACGCCGGTGGCAGGGCCAGCTAGGACATATGCGCAGGCGGCGTCCACATCCACGGTGCCTCCTGCGCCTCCTGCTGCCCTGTCACCATTCAGACTGATAACAAAAAAACACGGGGTCAAGAGCTACACTCACCCCACAATGAGCATTGAGGAGTGCGTGCAGGCGATGGCTGGGGTAGTCAGACCCTCGGCCATTGTCGCAGCCTCCAAGATGTCTGGGAAGGCTGTATTCTTCCTGGGATCGGAGCGGGCGTGTCCCTGGCACTCGAAAGGGGGCTCACGGTGGGCGGGACGTTCCTGCCGGTGGACCCTCTCGAGGCCACCGCGCAGAGGGTCATCATTTCAAATGTCCCGCCCTTTGTTCCCGCTGAGCTCCTCCTCCCTCACCTACACCAACTGGTAAGGTCGGGGATCAACCCCATACCGCTCGGCCTCAGGGAGAACAGCCTGCGTTATGTGTTCTCCTTCCGCCGCCAGCTCTTTGTCCGGCTGGCGCGGGAGGAGACGACGGAGGGCAATTTTAATGTGGTGCACGAGGGGACTGCCTACCGCGTCTTTTGGACGTCGGATGGCGTGCGGTGCCATGCCTGCAGGGAGGTGGGGCACGTTCGCAAGAACTGCCCCGCCTCCAAGGCCGCCAAACCACCGAAGGCAGCCAAGGCTGGCGCCGCCGCCACCCCTCCCCTTATTTGCGTCTGCGTGCCGGGAGACATGGGTGCGCGGGCATCGTCGGGGGCCTTTGTTTTCATGGCCTCTGGCGGGGGGGAAGGAGAACGTCCGATCGGAAAGAAGGCGCGGAGGAAGGCGAAACATCTTGAGGCGGGTCCCCTCAGTGCGCCAGACAGTCTGATCACCGCGCTCAGCCCAACCCTGTCACCGGCGAGCACGGGGTGCCCTGAGTCCGTGCCCGAGCCCTTGTCCAATATCACAGAGGGGCTCGGGCGCGGGCAAGATAAGAAAAATGGGGGGGTGGAGCGGGAGGCCTTGGCAGACATGGAGGTCTCCCTGCCTCCGCGCACCCCCAGGAACAAAAGGAGGCACCGCCCCAATGAGGCGGAGGGGGAACAACATCCCTCCGCGGAGGAGTCGGTGCCCGCCGCGTGTCCCGCGTTCCCCACCAGCGCCCCCAAACTGCGCCGTAGACGGGAGGAATCTGTCCCCGGGAATGGAGAGGCAGTCGAGGCTGCCCAGCCTCTGCCTCCCGGGGATGGCGTGGAGGATCTGCCTGTCGTGGGGGGCGTGGGGCCAGCGGAGGAATATGATGCCGCCGGGTCGAGCGTCCCGGGGACTGAGGCGGGCGGGGCCGAAAAGGCCGAACCTGAGCCCGCCCAGCCAATATCCAACTTCCCCCGGGACTTGCTCAACTCAGCAGAAATACAGAGTATTAACAATTTTAATGAATCTGTACACGCTGGGCCGGGGGGTGGCGGCGGGGAGGGAGAAGAACACCAACCCTCGCCCCCTACTTTGGAGCTGGGGTATTTGGAGGACCTGGAGAATTTCCTAAACCAGGTCTCTCAGAGTTCCCCGGTTCCTGGGGCGGAGGAGGAACCCCTTCCGCTGTCACTTCCTGACCCAGCACCGCTTTTAAAAGAGCCCAGTGGGGACTCCTCTGCCGACGATCCTGGGGGTGGGATCGAGGCGGAGCCAGGGCCGGATGGAGCGGCCGGGCCGTTTGCCGTACCTCGTGCGGTCGACGGGCCGGCTACTGGCGGCGACCTCCCGGAGGGGGACGGGGACTTGGTGGGGGACGAGGGAGAAGATCTCCTCATGCCCGCCGCTGAGTCCCCCCTCATTCCTGCAAAGGAACTCCAGGACTTTTTGGTCCAGAGCCAGGGTCGCCGCAACCGAGCCCATCTGGCCCTGGAAAGATGGTCCGAGCCGGGGCTGCTCATCGCGTCCGTCCGCGCCGCCGCTAAAACCATGGCCGCGGGCAGGCCCTTATCAAAGGCACAAAGCCTTGAGCTGCGCCGGCTCAAAAGGTTCCTCGCTGGGCTGCTGAAGGAGTGGAGGTCAACAAACGACTCCACTCCCCCCCCACAATAGGTTAGGTAGAGGTTGCACGATGCTTTTGTCATGAAGATAACCATAGCCATCCTCAACATCAACGGCGGCAGAGAGGCACACCGTAGATTTAACAATTTTTCGCTCCTGCGGGAGGGGAAATATGCGGTGTGCTTCCTGCAAAAAACCCACAACGTTCCGGGAGACGAAGCCACGTGGCTCCTGGAATGCCACGGAGAGGTCCGCATGAGCCACCTCACTACCACTTCTTGTGGGGTGGCCATCTTGTTGGCCCCGTATTTTCAGCCGGAGATCTGGGGGTCGAGGAGCCCGTGCCAGGCCGCTTGCTGCATGTCACGGTTCGCCTGAGGGATGTGCCGCTCCATCTCGTGAATGTGTACGCCCCTCAGCCCAGACCGCAGCAAAAGCGCTTCTTTGAAGAGGTGTCCGCTCTTCTTGGCTCCGTCGACGTCGGCGACTGCATTGTCCTCGGGGGGGATTTTAACTGCACCCTCGAGGCGAGGGACCGCTCCGGTGCCTCGCAGAGCATGACGGCGATGGAGAAGTTGAGGGACCTGGTCGGGTCCTTCGACTTGGTGGACGTCTGGCGAAATCTCCATCCCGACTCCAGCGCCTTTACTTGGGTGAGGCCTGGAGTAGGATGGTCCAGAGTCGACTGCCTTTACGTGTCTCGGGCGTACGTTTCCTGCGTCCCGGCCCCCTCCATGCGACCAGGGTCTGGAACAAAGTCTCCACCAAGCGCAGCTCTCCACCGGCTGGAGTGGCGGCTGTCCTGCAGGAGCCGCTGCTCGGGAATCCGTACCTCCACGACCGAGGTTTTAGGTGGTGGTCGGACGAGAGGGCTGTGGCTGGTGAGGTGACCAGGGTCAGGGACCTGCTCGATGGCAGAGGAGTGGGCTGGATGGTGCTAGACACGCTGACGCGGTGCCTAAATTCCGCAAACGTCCGCCACGCGGCCGATGCCATCGAGTCACTAAAAACAGCTCTGGGTCCTGACTCCGTTAGGTGCATCGAGGAGGCTCAAGCACGTGGGGAGATCCCGTCCGAACTGACCCCCGTCCGGACAGAATTCCTCATCGGCGCCTAACCCCGGAATCTCCCTCATTAGCCGGCGCCTCACAACTTGAGCCGCCTCGAGGAAATCCCCTCCGTGCCTGTCAGTTCCGTGGGGAGGGGTTTCCTGTACGGGCTGCTCCTGCACACTCTCAACTTTGCCATCCTCGCCTGCCGTCCGGACACGCCATGGCGTACCATCTTGCCGTCCGGAGGAGGCAGGGGTCCCCGATGGAGGGCACTCTACGCGGGAGTCCCCCCAGTATTTATCGGGGACTTGGCCTGGAGGGTGGTGCATGGAGCAGTCCCGTGCAATAAATTTTTAAGCCGGTTCACGGGCTCCCAGGCCGCCTGCAATTTCTGCGGTCTGGAAGAGTCCGTGTTCCATATTTTTACCGAATGCACGAGGTTGCAGCCCCTGTTTTATTATTTAAAGGGGCTGCTCCTGAAATTCTGGCTGCACTTCAGTCCCACATTCCTGATCTTTGGGCACCCTGTGCGGAGGGGAGCGGGTAGGTCCGAGGGCCTCCTCGTAGGACTGCTCCTGGGCACGGCCAAGGGTGCCATCAGCCGGTCCAGGCAGCGGGCGGTCGAGGGGGTCGTTCAACCTGACTGCCTGCCTCTCTTCCGCGCGTACATCCGCGCCAGGGTGTCCTTGGAGATGGAGCACGCGGTGTCCACCGGTACGCTCGCGGCCTTCCGCGAGAGGTGGGCACCGGAGGGACTGGAGTGCATCGTCACGCCCGGCAACTAAAATTTAATTTGATTTTATGTTTTAAAGTTTAATTTGTTTTAATTGCCGATGTCTTTAGTGTCCCCGTCCCCTTTTATAGGGGGCACTTGGAGAAAAAAAAAATATATGATTTTAGTGCCCAAAAAAAAACTTAAAAAAAAACAAAAACAAAAAAACACAAAAAAAGGGCCTTGGAAATGTTTGGTGCGCCCCCCAGATCGGGGGGACACGATTTAATGATTTAATGTTTTAATTTTCTCACAACAAGAGTTCTATGGACAAGCACGCCAAGGTGCCTTTGTTCATCTATACTATTAAGTGGCCTGCCGCTTAATGTGTATACCCTTTCCTTATTAGCCCTCCTAATGTGCTTCACCTCACACTTCTCTGAATTAAATTCCATTTGCCACTGCTGTGATCACTGACCAGTAGATGGATATCCTCCTGCAGCCCATGACTTTCCTCTTCATTATTAACCATAGACATGCTGACTTACCCCGCACCGAGTCTGCAAGTGTACAATGTCCTATTATACCGTTCACACCCCAAGCCTGCTGAATTGACAAGTGAACTCATCCATGTCCACTGGCCTTGAAGCCCATTCCTCCTGAATGTCGCAGCATTTACCTGAAGAGCCTGATGGCTGTCGCCCAAATGCCTGGAGGACACTGTGCCCCAAGACCACCATCTCTCATTCAGATGCTGCGACAAAGGTGTAAGGTTACAAAATATGTGGGAAGCCCTCCCCCACCCCCCGCCCCGTGTTTGGACTCATTGGAAAGGAAATTTAATTTGGAACTATCAACCAGAAAGTTTGGGATCCTGAAGTGCACATGGAAGAAAGTATGAGTTTTAATCGAATTCTGGATTTTTCCAAGGCAGATTGGGTCCGAGTGGAAAGGGGTGACAACTAAAGGATATCTATCCCTCAACGAAACCAGTTTTGAGTATTAAAACTGTCTGGGTATTGAAGCTAAACAAATTGTGTGGGGAATTGTGGACACTCAAAAGCCCTTCTCCCAGGAGACATTAACATAGCAAAATCAACCCAGAGATAGCCAGCCAACACCCTGAGCAGAAAATCCATCCTGCATATACATAATGACAATGGCACGTCCAGCCCGCATGGAAAACCCAGGCCCAGGCAGACATTGCAAATACCAAAGCTAATTTTTCCCCATCAAGAAACAAATTTAAAAGATCAACACATCCGAGACAGGTTAACATTAATGAGCCCGCCAAAATATGACAAAGAGATATCAAGCCCGCCAAAATTAAACAGGGAATCGGGGCTGATTTGGCGCGAAGATTAGAACAACTCCCAAAGTATAACTGGGGCCCTGTTTTAATGAAGATTATGCGATGCAATGCTTAGCAGAAGGTCGGCACACAGTAGCATAGCATCATAGAGCATCAAGAAGGGAGAGAGAGACCACCGCAGCAGTTTTAACAAGCCACTCCAGCCTCGACGACACTCCCGGGGCCACACTACCCTGCTATCGGAGAAGGAGGAAGAACATCACCACGACAAAAACGCAACCTCAATAACTCCGGACATCGCCATCGCGGCAGCAACCGACCACAGCTAACAGTGGTACCATCGAAAACACCGCGATCGACGAACTCTGAAACCAAACTCCTCAAAGAAGAAACCAAAGATTCGAAAGTTTCCACTCTACAATCTAGTCCTGACTACCAACAGGTGAAACATTATCTAAAGAGATTTTTGAAACCTATTGCTAACGAAAGCAAGTGGGTACTCACCCTATAAGTCCAATACGTGCCCTACCGCATCAGCGGACACCACCCAACTGAAGACTACACCATGAGGAGTCTTCTACGGCAAGCAGAACCTACAGAGTCCAGCGAACCCCAAAATCGCAAACCACTGCCAACTGACAATAAAGGATTAGTGAGCATAGTCCCTGTTTACCCTGGAGTTTAACCTAGTCAGAGTTACGCATTGGGAGGTGGAAGGTGTATTATTTCTGTAACCTCTTTTGAATGTGTGATATAGTGTTCTTTATTTAAATGATTACAAGTGTGACATTATATTTTCTTGTCCTTAATAAAATCGAAGTTCTTTGCTCCAAACCAGTTGTCTCAAGCACTTTATCACATCCCCCAAATAAATCCAAAGTCTAGAACCCAGGGAGTGGGAGCGATTCGAACCGCTCAGAAGGGCACCCCCTACAAAGAAGAACTGTGGAAACATTACTGGCCGAGTGATAGACATCAAGAATGCTCAACTGGAGACATATCTTCATCAGTTGAGCCTTCTGGATGACTATCTCTCACTCTCAGTGTGGACGGTGACCATTAGTACATAGTTCCTCTAATGGTCAAACATAGAAACATAGAAATTTACAGCGCAGAAGGAGGCCATTTCGGACCATCGTATCCGCACCAGCCGACAAACAGTCGCACGGCCCTAGGTGAGCAGCCCTAAAGGTTACATATAAACCTATGAACAAGACGGAAAGGCCAAAAAGCACCCAGCCCAACCAGTCTGCCTCACACAACTGCGACACCCATTATACTGAAAACACCTACACTCCACCCAACCGGAGCGATGTGATCTCCTGGGAGAGACAATAAACAGATAAAAACCGAGGACAATTTGGGGAGAAAAAATCTGGGAAAATTCCATTTGCCATTGCTCTGACCACCTGACCAGTAGATAGATATCCTCCTGCAGCCCATGACTTTCCTCTTCATTATCAACCAAAGACAGGCGGAATTACCCCGCACTGAGTTTGATCAACACTTATCCATGAGCTCACCCTGGCCGTATTCTAGTCCTTGAAGTACTTACCATTATATCTGCGCGTCCAACAAATGGTCAACCAGTCTAATCCCAATTACCAGCTCTAGGTCCGAAACCCTGCAGGTTACTGCACCTTAAGTACCCATCCAACCATCTATTTTAAGTGGTGAGGGCTTCTGCATCCACCACTCTTCCAGGCAGCAAGTTCCAGACCACAACAACCCTCTGTGTAAAGAAGCCCCCCTTCAAATCCCCTCTCAATCTTCCACCAACCACGTTAAAACTATGCCACCTCATAATAGACCTCTCCACCAATGAAAATAGACTGTTACTATCCACTATGTCAAGCCCCTCAATATTTTGTACACCTCGATGAGACCTCCTCTCAACCTCCTCTGTTCCAATGAGAACAAACTCAGCCTATCCAATTTGTGCTCATAATTAAGCTTCTCCAATCCAGGCAACATCCTAGTAAATCTCCTCTGCACCCTCTCTAATGCAATCACATCCTTCCTATAATAAGGCGATCAGAACAGCACGCAGTACTCCAGGTGTGACGTAACCAATGTATTATGCAATTGAAGCAGCCCATATAAACCTCTGTACAATGACGCAAAGGCAAAGAGCACCCTGCCCAAGCAGTCCGCCTCACACAACTGCGACACCCCTTATACTGAAAACATCTACACTCAACCCCATCCGAAGCCATGTGATCTCCTGGGAGAGGCACAAACCAGATAAAAACCCAGGCAATTTAGGAAGACAAAATCTGGGAAAATTCCTCTCCGATTCATCCAGGCAATCGACACTAGCCCAGGAGATCACCCTGCCGTATTCTATTGCCTGCAACACTTACCTTTATATCTGCACCGTCCAACAGAAGATCATCCAGTTTAATCCCAATTACCAGCTCTAGGTCCGTAACCCTGCAGGTTACTACACTTTAGGTGCCCATCCAACCATCTCTTAAAAGTGGTGAGGGTTTCGGCATCCAGCACTCTTCCAAGCAGCGAGTTCCAGATCCCCACAACCTTCTGCGTAAAGAAGCCCCCCCCACAAATCCCCTTTAAACCTTCCACCAACTACCTTAAAACTATGCCCCCTTGTAATAGACCCCTCCACCATTGGAAATAGACCCTTACTATCCACTATGACCAGGCCCCACAATATTTTGTACACCTCGATGAGGTCTCCTCTGAACCTCCTCTGTTCCAAGGAGAACAAATCCAGCCTATGCAATCTGTCCTCATAACTAAGATTCTCCATTCCAGGCAACAATGTAGTAAATCTCCTCTGTACTTGCTCTAGTGCAATCACATCCTTCCTATAATACGGCAACCAGAACTGCAGGCAGTACTCCAGCTACGACCTAACCAATGTATTATACAATTTAAGCATAACCTCCCTGCTCTTATATTCTATGCCTCGGGCAATAAAGCAAGCATTCCGTATGCCTTCTTAACCACCTTATCCACCTGGCCAGCTACTTTCAGGGATATGTGGACAAGCATACCAAGTCCCTTTGTTCATCTACACTATTAAATGGCCTACCGCTTAATGTGTATCCCCTTTCCTTATTAGCCCTCCCAAAGTGCAACACCTCACACTTCTCTGAATTAAATTCCATTTGCCACTGCTCTGACCACCTGACCAGTGGATTGATATCCTTCTGCAGCCCGTGACTTTCCTCTTCATTATCAACCATAGACATGCTGACTTACCCAGCAGCGAGTTTGAAAGTGTACAATGTTCTATTGTACCGTTCACACCCTGAGCCTGCTGAAATGATAAGTGAACTCATCCTTGTCCACTGGCTTTGAAGCCCATTCCTCCTGAATGTTGCAACATTACCTGAAGAGCCTGATGGCTGTAGCCCAAATGCCAGGAGGACACTGTGCCCCACCATCTCTCATTCAGATGCTGCGACAAAGGAGAACTGTGGAAACATTACTGGCCGAGTGACAGACATCAAGAATGCTCAACTGGAGACATATCTTCATCGGTTGAGCCTTCTGGATGACTGTCTCTTACTCTCAGTATGGATGATGACCAGTATGTCCATTAGTAGATAGTTCCTTTGATGGTCAAACATATAAACATAGAGATTTACAGCGCAGATTTAGGCCATTTCGGCCCATCGTGTCTGCGCCAGCCGACAAACAGCCGCACGGCCCTTGGTCAGCAGCCCTAAAAGTTACATATAAGCCTATGAACAATGACAGAAAGGCAAAGAGCACCCAGCCCAACCAGTCTGCCTCTCACAACTACGACACCCCTAATGCTGAAAACATCTACACTCCATCCCATCCGGAGCCATGTGATCTCCTGGGAGAGGCTAAAACCAGATAGAAACCCAGGGCAATTTAGGGAGAAAAAATCTGGGAAAATTGCTCTCCAACCCCTCCAGGCGATCGACACTAGTCCAGATCACCTTGGCCATATTCTATTGCCTGCAGTACTTACCATTATATCTGCACCATCCAACAAAAGGTCAGCCAGTCTAATCCCAATTACCAGCTCTAGGTCCGTAACCCTGCAGGTTACTGCACTTTAAGTGACCATCCAACCATCTCTTAAAAGTGGTGAGGGTTTCTGTATCTACCACTCTTCCAGGCAGCAAGTTCCAGAAACCCATAACCTTCTGCGTAAAGAAGCCCCCCCCTCAAACCCCCTCTAAACCTTCCATAAAACTAGCTTAAACTATGCCCCCTCGTAATAGACCCTTCCCCACCAATGGAAATAGACCCTTGCTATCCACTATATCCAACCCCCTCAATATTTTGTACACCTCGATGAGGTCTCATCTCAACCTCCTATGTTTCAATGAGAATAAACCCAGCCTATCCAATCTGTCCTCATAAATAAAATTCTCCATTCCAGGCAGCATCGTAGTAAATCTCCTCTGCACTCTCTCTCGAACAGTTACATCCTTACTATAATACGGCGACCAGAACTGCAGGCAGTAATCCAGCTGTGACCTAACCAATGTATTATACAATTTAAGCTTAACCTCCCTGCTCTTATATTCAATGCCTCGGCCAATAAAGGCAAGCATTCCGTATGACTTCTTAATCACCTTATCCACCTGGCCTTTCAGGGATCTGTGGAGAAGCACTCCAACGTTCCTTTTTCATCTACACTATTAAGTGGCCTACCGCTTAATGTGTATACACTTCCCTTATTCGCCCTCCCAAAGTGCATCACCTCACACTTCTCTGAATTAAATTCCATTTGCCACTGCTTTGACCACCTGACCAGTAGATTGATATCCGCTTCATTATCAACCATAGACATGCTGACTTACCCCGCACCGAGTCTGAAAGTCTACAATGTCCTATTGTACCGTTCACACCCCGAGCCTGCTGAAATGACAAGTGAACTCATCCATGTCCACTGGCCTTGAAGCCCATTCCTCCTGAATGTCGCAGCATTACCTGAGGAGCCTGATGGCTGTAGCCCAAATGCCTGGAGGACACTGTGCCCCAAGACCACCATCTCTCATTCAGATGCTGCGACAAAGGAGAACTGTGGAAACATTACTGGCCGAGTGATCGACATCAAGAATGCTCAACTGGAGACATACCTTCATCAGCTGAGCCTTCCGGATGACTATCTCTCACTCTCAGTGTGGATAGTGACCAGTATGCCCTCTGATCGTCAAACATAGAAACCTAGAAATTTACAGCGCAGAAGGAGGCCATTTCGGCCCATCGTGTCCGCGCCGGCCGACAAAGAGCCACGCGGCTCTTGGTCAGCAGCCCTAAAGGTTACATATAAACCTATGAACAATGATGGAACGGCAAAAGAGCACCCAGCCCAACCAGTCCGCCTCACACAACTGCGACAACCCTTATACTGAAAACATCGACACTCCACCCCAACTGGAGCCATGTGATCTCTTGGGAGAGGCAACAACCAGATAAAAACCCAGGGCAATTTAGGAAGAAAGAATTTGGGAAAATTCCTCTCAGACCCATCCAGGCGATTGACACTAGTCCAGGAGATCACCCTGGCTATATTCTATTGCCTGCAGTACTTACCATTATATCTGCGCCGTCCAGCAAAAGGTCATCCAGCCTAATCCCAATTACCAGCTCTAGGCCCGTAACCCTGCAGGTTACTGCACTTTAAGTGCCCATCCAACCATCTCTTAAAAGTGGTGAGGGTTTCTGCATCCATCACTCTTCCAGGCAGCGAGTTCCAGATCCCCACAACCCTCTGCGTAAAAAAGACTCCCGCAAATCTCATCTAAACCTTCCACAAACCACCTTAAAACTATGCCCCCTCATAATAGACTCCTCCACCAATGGAAATATCTACTAGTTCCTGACCCCTCAATATTTTGTAAACCTCAATGAGGTCTCCTTAAACCTTCTCTGTTCCAAGGAGAACAAACCAGGCCTATTCAATCTGTCCTCATAACTAAGATTCTCCATTCCAGGCAGCATCCTCGTAAATCTCCTCTGCACCCTTTTTAGTGCAATCACGTCCTTCTTCTAAAATACAGCGACCAGAACTGCATGCAGTACTCCAGCTGTGGCCTAACCAAAGTATTATACAATTTAAGCATAACCTCCCTGCTCTTATATTCTATGCCTCGGCCAATAAAGGCAAGCATTCCGTATGCCTTCTAAACCACCTTATCCACCTGGCCTGCTCCTTTCAGCGATCTGTGGACAAGCACTCCAAGGTCCCTTTGTTCATCTACACTATTAAGTGGCCAACGCTTAATATGTATACCTTTTCCTTCTGAGCCCTCCCACCGTGCTTCACCTCACATTTCTCTGAATTAAATTCTCTTTGCCACTGATACTATTCGCTTCAACCATTCCCTGGAGTAGCGAGCTCCACATTCTCACCACGCTCTGGGTAAAGTTTTTCATGTACTGCAGGTGCCCGTTGGTGCTGAAGGCTTCTTTGGTGAGCAAGTGGAGGAGCTGCTGCATAACTTCTCTACCTTTCAATTCTACTCCTCTAGAAATAAACCCTAGTGCTTGGTCTATTTTGTGGTACCTTATCGACTGGTCTATAGTTCCCTGGACATGTTCTATTTCCCTTAAATGCAGGAATGGATTGGTGGTGGTGTTACATTATCTGGACGAGGAAGGTCCAGAAAAAACCGCCTTTACATTTCCCGGACATACATCTCCCGCATTCTGGTGGCTTCCATATAGCCGGTGGGGTGCTGGAGGATGAACGGCTCTGGGATTCGTTCCATCAGTTCTGGGCATGACTGAACGTTCTGCTACAGCAGCTCCTCCACTTGCTCACCAAAGAAGTCCTCAGCACCAAATACTAAAGGGCACCTGCAGTACCTGAAGGAGCCCCAAGTTGCATGGCCAAGCTCATTGGCAATGCAAGACCCACTGGATACTGGGCCCTGCTCCGATATTGAGGGCACCCACACAGCTTGTTGCTGCAGTAGATGTTGTCTGAAGGTGGTCCTCACTCTGTGACAGGGATTGCTCCCTCACTCACCTGCGAGACATTAGACTGCTGGTCAGTAAAGCCGGCCCCAATGTATCTGGTGGCAGGGAATTCGGGACATGCGCTAAACCCTGCAGGAAGGGCCGCCAGATCCCAAATGTGGGTGGACCAGGACTAGTTTCACTCGGCAGTAACCTTCCTTCTGATGCCTTCACCACTGAAGTTCACCAGATGCCAATAAACTGCAAGGTGTGAAAGCAGGGTGACGGAGGCACTGTGGATGCTGTCTACCTTGGCCTTAACTGGAGGGTGCATATTAAGTCCATCCAAACTGTTCAGGAAATTGGTATGATGAATACAGCTATAGCCTGAGGCTTTTGCAAGAGCCCAAGTAAAATCTAAAGCCCCCGCGCTCCCTCCCTCACCCCTCCAAGTGAAGGGGCCTCCGGAACCCACAGTTTTAGGCTCGGACACCCTCGTGTTAAATACATGAAAAAGCCTAAACGACTGGAGATCGTGGTCCGACTCAGGCTCCCAGCTTGACTTCCGAAGACGGGATGGCTCTGGGAAGCTGCCTTGGGCTGAAGAGGCAGGGAAGGTTGATAGTGAGGCTCTGGGAACAGAGACGAGGGCTTCACGATCAGCCTTCCTTGCCGGTTCAGCCCGAGGAAGCTACCTGGAGGCTTCCTGCCTTCGGAAGCGATTAGCTACAGGCTCATGAATACAAAGGCCGATTGAGTTAGACCCTCCATTCATGTGCCCCCGCCTCCTGGGGGAGGTGCCACTGAGGCACACATATCCTCCTTGGAGTGAGAGCCCTTGCAACCTAGATGCCCCATAGGAATTGGAAAAGATCCTGGCACCAGCTGTCACGGACTCCTCCGAGCCAGCTGGTGCCAGGGGAGAGCTCCCTCTTAATTCTGGCAACTCGGAGCAACAACCAGAGTGTCCCTTCTTGAGACTTTCCTGTTTAGTCCCAAGGTGGACCCCTGGTCGGCACTGGTTGGCGATGACTGCACAGACTGGGCTTTACCCAGTGCCAGTGCAGTTTACCCCAAGCAGTGCTCAACTGATCCTGGAGTTGGAGCAGGGTTGGTGCTTGATGCCGATGCAGGGACATGAGGGCTAGATGGGTCTGTGGGGGGAGGGGGGGGTGGTTGGTTATTGGCCATTAAATTAAACACAAATTGAAAGGTGTTGAGTTGGCACTGAGAAATGGATGGGACACAGAGGGATGGCATCAGGAGAATTTCAGTTGCACCGCTCCGCTCCTTCTGTGGTTTCTCTGCTGGCACGGATTTGATTTCTGTCACGATGTGCTCTCTCTTGTGTGTCTGATCCGCTTGTCTTTGTGGTTTTGTTACTCACAACTTTAGTCTGTAGGTACTTTGATGAAACTTCCCATCTTCTCTCTCTCATCGTGACGTCAACCATGTAACTCTAGCAGAAGAAGAAATTACAGATTTGTTTTTAAATCACTGGATCGCAACAAGACAATTACAGGTACTTTAGAGCTGCCCTTGTATAGTGAACCATTGAAGCTGTAAATGCTTAATGCAGATTCTGGATGCTAAACTATCAGCTTGTTTCTTTTCATGTAATGTTTCTGGCCACCGATTCTGATGCCACCTGAGTATTAAAGGTTGTGGAGCTGGGGAATGTATACCTTCTTCAAAATCCGAGAGATGGTCCAGAATGGTGGCAATGCTATCAGGTGAACCAGGATGACTGGGACAAGGAACTTCTCTGACACAATCCGACAGCTATTGGTGGCAGTACCTGAGCCAGCTGACCTGTGAGCAGGACCTTGACAAGGACCCAGGGATTGGCAAGGACAGAGGGCACCAGTAACAGCTGGGACAAGAGTTTCCCATTGACTCCTTGTCCCACGGATTATCCCAGTTGATCAGAACAACGAGCGAGTACTGATCTGGTTTCAGTTTCCAGGGTTTCACCATTGATGTCTGCATGGTCACTGCAGTGGATCATGGTGTTACGCACTCTGACTTTCACGGGTAATTATACAAGCTGGAATAAACAAACCCTCAATAGCAACACCCTTCCGACTATCAGCTGGTTAGCGATGATTCTACTGTAGGGTGGATTTCTAGACTAATATGTCGAGGAACCAACTAGAGAGCTGGCCATCCTAGACTGGGTGATGTGTAATGAGAAGGGACTAATTAGCAATCTTGTTGCGCGAGGACCCTTGGGGGAGAGTGAACATAATATGGTAGAATTCTTTATTAAGATGGAGAGTGACACAGTTAATTTGGAAACTAGGGTCCTGAACTTAGGGTAAGGTAACTTCGACGGTATGAGGTGTGAATTGGCTAGAATAGACTGCCAAAGGATACTGAAAGGGTTGACGGTGGATAAGCAATGGCAAAAATTTAAAGATCACATGGATGAACTTCAGCAATTATCCATCTCTGTCTGGAGTAAAAATAAAACGGGGAAGGTGGCTCAAGCATGGCTAACAAGGGAAATTAAGGATAATGTTAAAGCCAAGGAAGAGGCATATAAATTAGCTAGAAAAAGCAACAAACCTGAGGATTGGGAGAAATTTAGAAGTCAACAGGGCAGGACTAAGGGTTTCATTAAGAGGGGGAAAATAGAGTAAGAGAGGAAGCTTGCTGGGAACATAAAAACTGAGTGCAAAAGCTTCTATAAATCTGTGAAGAGAAAAAGATTAGTGAAGACAAACGTAAGTCCTTTGCAGTCGGATTCAAGTGAATTTATAATGGGGAATAAAGAAATGGCAGACCAATTGAACAAATACTTTGGTTCTGTCTTCACAAAGGAAGACACAAATAACCTTCCAGAAGTACTAGGGGACAGTAGGTCGAGTGAGAATGAGGTACTGAAGGATATCCTTATTAGGCGGGAAATTGTGTTAGGTAAATTGAAGGCCGATAAATCCCCGGGGCCTGATAGTCTGCATCCCAGAGTACTTAGGAAGTAGCCCTAGAAATAGTGGATGCATTGGTGATCATTTTCCAACAGTCTATCAACTCTGGATCAGTTCCTATGGACTGGTGGGTAGCTAATGTAACACCACTTTTTTAAAAAAGGAGCGAGAGAGAAAACGAGTAATTATAGACCGGTTAGCCTGACATCAGTAACAGGCAAAATGTTGGAATCAATCATTAAGGATGAAATAGCAGCGCATTTGGAAAGCAGTGACAGGATCGGACCAAGTCAGCATGGATTTATGAAAGGGAAATCATGCTTCACAAATCTTCTGGAATTTTTTGAGGATGTAACGAGCAGAGTGGACAAGGGAGAACCAGTGGATGTGGTGTATTTGGACTTTCAAAAGGCTTTTGACAAGGTCCCACTCAAGAGATTGGTGTGTAAAATCAAAGCGCCATGGTATTGGGGGTAATGTACTGACGTGGATAGAGAACTAGTTGGCAGACAGGAAGCAGAGAGTCGGGATAAACGGGTCCTTTTCAGAATTGCAGGCAGTGACTAGTAGAGTGCCGCAAGGCTCAGTGCTGGGACCCCAGTTCTTTACAATATACATTAACGATTTAGATGAAGGAATTGAATGTAATATCTCCAAGTTTGCAGATGACACTAAACTGGGTGGTGGTGTGAGCTGTGAGGAGGATGCTAAGAGGCTGCAGGGTGACTTGGACAGGTTAGGTGAGTGGGCAAATGCATGGCAGATACTGTATAATGTGGATAAATGTGAGGTTATCCATTTTGGGGGCAAAAACTTAAAGGCAGAATATTATCTGGATGGCGGCAGATTAGGAAAAGGGGAGGTGCAATGAGACCTGGGTGTCATGGTTCAAAGTCACTGAAAGTGGGCATGCAGGTACAGCAGGCGATGAAGAAGGCAAATGGTATGTTGGCCTTCATAGCTAGGGGATTTGAGTATAGGAGCAGGGAGGTCTTTCTGCAGTTGTACAGGGCCTTGGTGAGGCCTCACCTGGAACATTGTGTACAATTTAGGTCTCCTAATCTAAGGAAGGACGTTCTTGCTATTGAAGAAGTGCAGCGAAGGTTCACCAAACTGATTCCAGGGATGGCTGGACTGTCATGTGAGGAGAGACTGGATCAACTGAGCCTTTATTCACTGGAGTTTAGAAGGATGAGAGGGGATCTCATAGAAACGTATAAGATTCTGATGGGACTGGACAGGTTAGATGCAGGTAGAATGTTCCCGATGTTGGGGAAATCCAGAACCAGGGGACACCGTCTTAGGATAAGGGGTAGGCCATTTAGGACTGAGATGAGGAGAAGCTTCTTCACTCAGAGAGTTGTTAACCTGTGGAATTCCCTGCTGCAGAAAGTTGTTGATGCCAGTTCATTGGATATATTGAAGAGAGAGTTAGATATGGCCCTTACGGCTAAAGGGATCAAGGGGTATGGAGAGAAAACAGGAAAGGGGTACTGAGGGAATGATCAGCCATGATCTTATTGAATGGCGGTGCAGGCTCGAAGGGCCGAATGGCCTACTCCTGCACCTATTTTCTATGTTTCTATGTTTCTATATTCACGCTCCCTTCACCAGATCTTCTAGCCGGCCACATTCACTCCTAGAGAAATCAGCCAGTTAGTCACAGTCACTTAAACTGCTTGTGCAGACTCTTCTGCCTCATGTTGCCCCTGTTTACAAACCTATCATGATGTCAGTGATCATGTGATGCACAGGGTAGGGTCAGGCTTGCCTTGTGATGTCATGGTTTGACCCGTCCAGTTAAAGTGCCTCACCTTGATGCAACCGTGTTTGGCCAAAAAGCCTTGGGCCTTAGGTTGAATGTGCTAGAATGCAATAACAGCTTTGCACTTGGTTTTGAACCAGAGAATCGGGTGTGCGGGCAATGGGCAGTGATGGAATTGTTTGCCTTCTCCTTGCCCCCTTCTCTTCGTGGGGCCCAGTTACATTTGTGACTGTTGCTCACCCTGCAGACTGTCCCGAGCAATGTAGACAAGTAATTGTCTCCATTTACAGAACATGGAGTGAGCACCAAAACTCAGGGGCTGGGAGGAGCTGGTCAGTGAGGGAGCTGAAAGTGGGGCTCAGTAACCATCTGTGAGCAGGCTGCAGGCTCCAGGTTACCTATCAACAACCCCAAAGAAGATCTAATAACAACAAAATGAACTGTTCCAACAAGCTACTGTGCATCAGTATTACTGTATCTATTAAACTCTTTATGTTGTTCATTCTGACTTTCACAAATGATGATACACGATCACTAGGTTAATACCAACCTTTTAAAGCTCACAACCTTCTCTCTGGTTGATAATGTTTTCATTGTGTTCTCTTCATAAAGCAAAGTCCTTGAGATATTGTAGCCGGCCACATTCACTCCTAGAGAGATCAGCCAGTTAGTCACAGTCAGTGTTGAAAGTGGTTGTGTCTCAGGTTGCCTCAGGGTAGGGTCAGGCTTGACCTGTGATGTCACAGTTTGACCCGTCCAGTGAAAGGGCCTCACCTTAATGCAACAAATACCCCTGGGCTTTAGATTGCAATGACTAGATGCACTAGAATGCAATAACAGCTTTACACTTGGTTACGACCCAGAGAAGAGGGTGCACGGGCGATGGACAATGATAAGCTTGTTTGCCTTCTCCGTGCCCACATATCTGGGTGGAGGATGATTCTAGTGCTCCAATATCCTTCTGAATCAGCGTTTGTGTTTCTTGGGTTTGGAGTGCTGGATGCTCAGATCAACGGTGGTGCAGCAGTCATAAGAACATGAGAAATAGGAGCAGGAGTAGGCCATAAAGCTCCTCGAGCCTACTCCACCATTTAATACGATCATGGCTGATCCGATCATGGACACAGGTCCACTTCCCTGCCCACTCCCCATAACCCCTTAATCCCTTATCAGTTGAGAAACTATCTCTGTCTTAAATCCATTCAATGACCCAGCATCCAAAGCACTCTGAGGCAGTGAATTCCACAGATTTACAACCCTCTGAGAGAAGAAATTCCTCCTCATCTCAGTTTTAAATGGGCGGCCCCTTATTCTATGATTATGCCCCCTAGTTCTAGCTGGAATAAACAAACCTTCTACAGCAACACCCTTCCGACTCTCAGCTAGTTAGCGATGATTCCATTGTTCACACTCCCTTCACCAGGTCTTCTATTCACATTCACTCCGAGAGAGATCAGCCAGTTAGTCACAGTCAGTACAGCTCCCTTTATTTTACTTAAACTGGTTGTGCAGCCTCTTCTGCCTCATGTTGCCCCTGTTTACAAACCTATTGTGATATCAGTGATCACGTGATGCACAGAGTAGGGTCAGGTTTGCCTTGTGATGTCCAATTAAAGGGCCTCACCTTGATGCAACAGTGTTTGGCCAAAAAACCTTGGGCCTTAGGTTGGATGTGTTGGAATGCAATAACAGCTTTGCACTTGGTTATGAACCAGAGAGTCGGGTGTGCGGGCAATGGGCAGTGATGGGATTTTCTGCCAGCGTGGCAAAAAGGTCCTCCGCTCTCGGGAGCAGGTATTGGTCTTGTAGGGACACCCGGTTGATAGTGGCCTTGTAGTCGCCACAGATCCTGACCGAGCCATCCACTTTTAGGACGGGAATGATGGGGCTCGCCCAGTCGCTGAATTGAACGGGCGAGATGATGCCCTCTCTCAGTAACCGGTCCAACTCGCTCTCAATTTTCTCCCGCATCACACACGGCACAGCTCTGACTTTGTGGTGCACTGGTCTGGCGTCCGGGGTGATGCGTATCACTACTTTGGTACCTTTGAACGTCCCGACGCCAGGTTGAAATAGTGACTCAAATTGCTGTAGAACCTGTGAGCATGAACTTCACTCCACAGATGACATGGCATGCACATCCCCCCATTTCCAGGTCATCTCAGCTAACCAGCTCCTCCCCAACAGTGCGGGACCAGTGCCCGGGACAATCCAGAACGACAACCGGTTCACCGATCCATTGTTTGTGACCACCAACATTGCACTGCCTAGCACTAGAATGATTTATTTGGTGTACATCCGTAATTGTGTCTCAATACGTTCTAGTTTGGGTCTGCTGGCTTTGAGTGGTTACAGCTTTTCGAATTGTTGAACGCTCATGAGTGACTGGCTGGCCCCCGTGTCCAGCTCCATGCGTACAGGGATGCCGTTTAATAGGACCTTCATCATCA
This sequence comes from Pristiophorus japonicus, assembly GCF_044704955.1. Lineage (NCBI taxonomy): Eukaryota > Metazoa > Chordata > Chondrichthyes > Pristiophoridae > Pristiophorus > Pristiophorus japonicus. The sequence goes on along the minus strand of NC_092000.1, from coordinate 31,331,236 downwards.
TAGGTGGCGTTTTGGTATATGAGCTGTGAATGTTTGCCACATGAACCCGCTGAACTTCAGCGTCCATTGATTTGCCCCAAGCGTCATCCTGCCTCGCAGACCCCTCATCTGGTTCATCCGCCTCGTATATTAGCCTGGTTACAGGCTTTCTGCACATTCTGGCTGAATGGCCACCGAGGTTACAATTTCTGCAGACGAACTGTTGAAACCTGCAAGTCCTAGCAGCATGTCTGCATCCACACCTCCAGCATGAACTGAGATTCCCATTGTTGTGAACAAAAGAGCTGTTACAAGGCATTCCTCGCTGATTGTCTCTTTGACTGCTCTTGAGCACCCTGTCAGTGGGTGTCAATGGCCCCATCCCGGGCCACGTTGTCCACTCGGGGGGTGTAAATGTCCGTTCAGCCTGCCATTGTCTCTGTTGGAGACTTACTCTTGGGTCTATTGCTGCCTGGGCTGTGGCGAACTGCCCTTGCCTGCCTGCGGGGCTCCGTGTCGCATTTATGATATTGACTCCCTGATCCATCGCCACGTTGGAGGCAGAATTGCGCGCATATATTATCTTGGTTTCCTCCTCCCCCGCCATAAAAGTCTGAGCCATCAACGCCACCACTTCCAAGGTCAAGTTCTTGGTCTCAATTAGCTTTCTGAAAATCCCAGCATGTCCGATGCCCTCAATAAAGAAATCCCTTAGCATCTCCCCCCTGCAGGCGTCTGTGAACTTACAGAGGCTGGCCAAGTGCCTGAGGTCCGCAATAAAATCCGGTATGCTCTGTCCTTCCCGACGTTGATGGATATAGAATCTGTGTCGAGCCATGTGTACGCTGCTCGCCGGTTTGAGGTGCTCACCGATTAGTTTGCTGAGCTCTTCAAAGGTTTTGTCCGCCAGCTTCTCAGGTGCTAGCAGGTCTTTCATGAGCGCGTAAGTCTTAGGTCCACAGCTCGTCAGCAAATGAGCTCTTCGCTTGTCGGCCGCTGCGTCTCCCAGCCAGTCCTTCGTGACAAAACGCTGTTGGAGCCTCTCATTGAAATCGCCCCAGTCCTCACCAACACAGTACCGCTCATCTGTGCTGCCGGTGGCCAGTCTCGTGGGCCGTTGATTCCCGTTTCTCGTCGCCAGTGTAAGGTCCTTACACAATACCACAAAACCACATGAGGCACATTCTATGGACAAGGTCACTCCATGACCTGAACCTTTATTCACAGGACCAAGAAGTGATGACCCTGCGTGGGACCTCCCTTTATATACCTGGATGACCTGTGAGGAGTGTCCCCCACAAGTTCGCCCCCTGTGGTCAAGGTGTGCATTTCTTACGTATAAACAGTATTGCAGTGTTGTTACATAAAGGTTACATACATGACATCACCACCCCCTTAACATCTTATTGGGATCATAGGTTAAGTCTCTCAGGTGGTCTGCGCTCTCTCGTGGAGCGCCGCAGTTGGAGCTCTGGTTGTTGAGCCTTGGTATGCGAGTCTGTCACATGTCACATTCCGGCCTGTCTGGGCTGACCGCAGGGACTGTGCATGCTGCTGAATGTTCTTGTTGCTCGTTCACTGGCGGT